>NW_015150689.1:669002-712392 GCF_000732505.1 Cyprinodon variegatus
CAATCAATCAATCAATCAATCAATCAATCAATCAATCAATCAATCAATCAATCAATCACCAAATTTTTGCCACATACATAATGAAGATGATAGCTGTATATCCAGACAGAGGAACTTTCCTAATTAGATAAACTACTTAGGAAAATATTAGTTATGACACTCAATAGACAGGTAATATTACGGTTTACCAGGCTCACATCACAGTTTTTTTTCTGTTTTAAGTAGAGAAAGTGATTTGAAGTTAAGTCACAGTTCAAAGCCAAAATCAACTAAAATGTGTTTTTTGATACAACAAAGTCAAACCTGAAGTCATCAAATCTGTGGTTTAAGTCTGATTCATTCCAAGTCATCAACCCAAAGTCCACATTTCTCCCATTAAGGATGATCAACTATCATCCAGGCTCAAGCCTGTTTAGTTTCTAAACTCACGGAACAGCAGTACTAATCTTCATTGTTCATGACCCGGTATATTGCCACTCACTGGGAGGGTATAACTGAGAGAGAGCTGTAAACTGTCAACTGTTCAAGCTGCCCACAAAGATAAGCCAAATGTCCTCTGAAATGGCACTTTCAGCACTCATTATGTGTGGAAGAGTGCTATATTCTGTAAATTCTGCCTGTTTACATCAATACTGGTTCTGTATTAGATAAATAAGGCTAAGATTAAATTAACTGATTTAACTTCACAAGGCCCCCACCTTAGAACTACAAAAAATGAGTAATATATAATTTAGGTCTGGGTTAATGTCAGGAAATTATCAAATAGATTCCAGCAATTCTTTCCTGAACAGTCTGTGAATCAGAACCACCAGGAAACCTGGGCTATAAATAGAATGGTGAAGCTACAGCTTAGCATTGACCTTTTGATAAAATATTAGTAAGGGTGCGTAAATATCAGCCTGTCTACTATTTTAAACCCCACCCCCACAAAATCTATATTTACACACCAACACCTTTATTTAAAATTTATTGAAGCCGAGGCTGTGTTGTAAAATCATTTGGTTGTGAAAACAATACATATATAAATCAAGACAATAAAAAAATGGTTAAAGCCTTGAATTAAGTTTTGCATTCATACCCGTAATGACTCGGGGGTGAAAATTTGACCGGTAGTTTTAAGTCATTTTATGTTAATATTTAACATCTTCATAGTCAGAAACATTTAGATTTCTTATAATTTCTTCTTTTATTTTTTTTTTCCTTAAAAAATCTTTTGATTAATTTTTTAAACTAATGCAAAAACAAAAAACCAAAAAAACCCCCACAAGAACTGTAAATGATTAATACCTGTAGATCTAATTACGGTTTTTTTTTTTTACCTTATTAAAATTGACAGTATCTATGCTGGAATATTTATTTTTGGTGAAGATGATGCATTTGCATGGTTGTGTGCTGAATCAAAAACTGACACAAAACAAGCAGCACATTGAGTAAACTTTACAGCTGTTAGCTCTTAGTTTGACATATAGTTTATACTAATGAGTCAACATCAGTTTTTGCCAGAATGAAATTTCGTTATGTCTCCTTGTAATTAATCTTTAAAGAAAAGCTGTTAAAAGTAACCCTAATAAAAAGCATAAAATTAAGCTTAGTTCATATAACTGGATTTCCATTTCTTTGAAAGAGTTTATATAATATTCTTTATTGCTCTTAAAACATGAATAAACTTTGTACACAGACAGAAGACCACAGTGACGACAAGATCATTGACAGTGAATAAAGACAAGAATGAATAAGTGCACAAAATAAAAAATAAAAGAACAAGTCATGGTGGCCATCATTATGTGAATGAAACACAGAGTAATCAATTTGGCACAATGCTGGTCATTTCACCCCTTCCCATTTTGTTATTATGTCGTTTGTGTTTAACTTCTTGGGTATGAAAAGGAGCCATCTGCCACTGGATGTTAATTCCCATCCTTGCATAAAAGAATATTCTCCTTTTGGCAGCAAACAAGTCAAGGTGGTTTTCTGTTATCAACACCCAGTCTACTATAAGGAACTGTTATTTGACTATAAATAATATCTACTAATGGAAGCTTCGACTAAAGATCCTAATCTGTTGACTTTAAAAATTCAACTGGGATCTGAACCACGTTAAAAAACAATTGGCTAGTTTATAAATATATGCAAGATCTCATAAATACAATTCTAAGTACAGTACGTTATGAGCATAATTGTAATTATTTATGAAAATACTGATTTACCAATTATATTTTTTTATACATGATACAGTAGTTAAATGTAGGTGCATGTTGGGGGATCGTAATGGAGAAGGGACGAATTGACCTGGAGCACAAAGCAACAAAAACAATGATAAACACAGAAAATGTTTCTTGTAATGCTTAAATGTTCTTCGGCTGATGAGGAAACATTGTCTGATATTATTGTTTATAAAAATAAACATGTCTCATGCTATTTTCTAATATTCCTCAAAATATATGTTTTTTTCTTTTACTATTAGTCTGTATATTACATTGACACTGTAAATGATAACCTCACAAACATCCTATTTACAAAACACTTAGGGGCTGAAATAAATTTTAAATTAATAAGAATTAATTTAAAAGTAGTTGTTATTCTCTCAGATTTGTTACCATATTATTTACATCTGTTTGTAAATCTCTTCACTTCCATCTAGAACACCACTTGCTAATTGTGAACATGATTCCCCTTTTCGGTTTTGTCTTGCATTTTCTATTTAAAATAAAAAAAAATCTCTATATTATCGTTTAATCGTGCTCCAACATACGTGTCCCTGAAGGTTGCAAGTAAGAAGAAAAAATTGTACACTGAGAAAAAAACTAAAACAAAACAACTTTACATAACGGTTATGAAAACGCAGCTTTAGCATTGGAGGAAACACTGTTAAAAGAGAGTGCCTGTTAGCATTGGTATAATCTAAAACATATTTTAGTTTTATTGCCTGATTCACTAGATTCAGGAGTTTTAAATTTAGGGATAGAATATCTTAAAAGTAACATTTGTTACTGATATTAACTCCTTTTCTTTTACCTAAATTAGCATTATACTCATCTTTTCTCACCAGGTTGTTATAAAATCTATGAGAATAATTTTGTGGATTTTTGTTAAAATATTAATTTGTACCCTTTTGCTTTATAAATTTCGACCAACAATTTGGCTTTTATAGCACTTTCTTTTACCAGCCTATCCACTATACATTACAGGCAAACAAGTGGATAAAGCATCTGTGATAAATTCCCCCTTAAAACAAGAAGATCTGAGACAAATAAAGATTTCAGACAGCAAATGGTGTGTTAGTTTTATTAAAATACATAGAAAACTACTTTGTGTGTTTAAATATTTGCTAGATTGCACAATGTGTAACAGCACATAGAAAGCATATCTTAGTGTGCAGTATCTGAAAATATGAATAAAAATTAAAGAGTTATTTGAAACAGGTCAGCATTAGCATTAAGGAAAAGAACTGTTGTAATGTTGACTCAAGTAAAGTTTTCAGCAGCAGGATGAATCAGAAACACATATGTAAACATTTAAGGATACACTTTGACTTCAGAAATCATTTTGAGGTTGTGCAAAATCCTAGTCACAGGCTTACTCACTTGCTAGTGAAGGTATTTGTCTATATGATTAACAATCAGTGAGATGCAAGTGAGTTATAAATTGAAAAGGGTGTAAAGTACACAATTTGTGTTACAGATTATAAGGTGTTAAAGTATTTCAGTAGCTGAGTGATGTCATTGCACTCATTAATGTACAGTGGATAAAACTGTGACTTGGGTCTCTGCTACATTTTCTGCATCTAAATTTTTTGTTCCATACCTGCTGTTTAAAAAATGATAGAATGGGGCCGCGACCAACAGTACAGCCTGTTGAAACACTTTTTGTTCACTGCAACTTTTTCACTTGCATTTTGGATCATATTCATATGCCACACATCGCCGGGACAGCCAACAGAGATCATTTTTGCATTACAACAGGTAACAAATTCTACAAACACACCAAATCCTAACCAACCAAACCATTTGGACTATTCAGTTTATCGAAGTCCCTGCAGTCAAGATCACAGAACTGTATTTGTCCAAAGCATATACCTGTGCTCCTGATGTATCATCAATCTCATAATTATATTCATCCTGTATATTTTAAATATATTTATTATTTAATTTCTTCACAAACTTAATATCATTTGCTATATAGACACAACTAAAATATACATATTACATATATATGTATAAAATATTTCACTAGAATGATATATATATATATATATATATTTATATATAATGTATTGTGAATGTTCATATGAGGTGATTAGCCCTGTATCACCCATTCTGCTGAAGAGTTCTTACTCCATTGTGCATTAGTTTGGTGTATCTCTGTTTTCTTTTTTCAAAACAAGGCTACCTCAGGACCTGTAAACATGGGATGAAATACTTGCATTTTTTACTGAGGATGATTCATTGCAGATTTAGTAAAAAATTGTAAACGCTAAATAAATGATGAATTTGGATAACATAGCTACCCATGTTCCTGCCAGATTTACTTCTACTGGGTAGGCAGAGTTTTAATGGGTCGTGTAAGTGAGCTCATATTACTGGTATTGGAGAAAATCTGTGGGCTCATTGTCTTTGTTGGCAAACTGCTTGAGTGCCCCATGGACTCTTCTGCTGCACGAAGAAGCAAGGTGTAGTTGATTGCAACTTCTTCCACTTTTCTCAACAACTGTAGCCTCTGTGCTTCCGAGCGGACTCCTCGAACCAGTTTGATGAAGGTCTGAGTTAGTTCGCACAACACCTGGAAGCTGTCTGAAACAACAGCAAGCATTCTTGTTGGGCTTTTTTCAACACTTGCCACCCGCCGACATGATGCCCTGAACTCTTTGAACCGCACTGCCAGTTCCTGTTTGTATTCAGCAATCCGTGAGGACTGAAGCCGTGCTTCACCTTCAGCCTGTGGGCTGTTAGCACATTGTCGAAGAATAGCTAGCAACTCATTAGCATCCAGCTGAGCGTTTAGAAAACCATCCGGTAAACTGAAACTTTTCCCCTGTAAAGCCTGTACACGTGCAAGGCTTCCCTCCAGTGTGCCACATGTTCTTAGATCAATATCTTGTGTCTGCGGTTCCTCCTCCTCCTCTTCCTCTTCTTCCCCACTGCAATCCTCTGCATTTAGGACCTGGAGTGTTTTGCTCACAACAGGAAAGGTACGAGAGTCCACCTCCATGCCTGGGAGGACTTGTAGGGGTATGGAGTATGAGAGTTCATCTTTGTCACTACTTTCATCTGCAGCTTCACACTTCCTGTAACAGAAACAAAATGAGCAGCATTTATCTTTGTCATCGCTGTCTTCACTGGGCAATGTGAGCAGAACCTCCCCAGTCCCCTCTTTAGTATCTCGTAGCAGTTCCTCTCCCTGAATAAAAAAGACACCCCTTTTCCCTTTCGCCTCTGCCTGGTGAGACTGAGTGTGAATCGGCTCGACAGGAGTCGGTAGCCTCAGCCCCGTGGCCCTCACTCTTTCCATTTCTTTTTCCAGACTTTTGGCTTTTGGCTTCACTTCAGCATACACAGGTGTGCTCGAACTATTGTCCAGCTCTCCAAAACTGTATCGTCTTTGAAGCTTTTTGTATTGTGGAGCTCCCATGCAATCGGTTTGAGAAGTGCAAGTTGGCAAACAAGAGCTTTGGTTTCCCCTTGGCTCTCTTGACTCAAGACTGGTAGATCGGATTCTTGTTGTCTTTATCTCTAGATTTTGAGGTCTCCTTGTGGCACCTTCAGCATGAGGAGCTTTTGAAACTGTTGGAGGGGTCTTTGAGATAGTTCTCTCTCTGCCTCGATTCTGTGTCTCTGTAGTGGTTCCCACTGGTGTGTCAGGTAGTCGCATACCCCTGCACATTCTTTTACAGTCACAACTGCGCCGCTGCTCTCTGGAGATTCCCGGTGCTTTAAGGACAGGACTGGTACGGAGTTGGCAGGCACAAGGAGTACCTGATGGAACAGGAGAAGACCCTTGGGGTATAAATTCACCTTGTGATGACTTGGGTTTCAGCAGTTCCTCTAAAAACTCTAACTCATACTGGCGGACTTTTTGTAGCTGTGCCCTTCTCTCATCTGTCTCTCTTCTCATTCTTGCAGGAAATGTTGCTGAAAGTAGGTTTCTAAAGCTCAAGAAAGGAGCATTGCGCTGTGACTTCTTACCAGTACCCTGCTTCTTTGAGTCGTTTGCTGGAAGAGTGGATACTTTTTCCACATTGAGACTTGGAGTTGTTAGATCATCTAAAATAGGTAAGGATTTTATGGTGCATTTCTGATTCTGCGACTCTGTGCTGGTTTTTCCCAGGGCTTCCTCAGTCTTGTTTTCAGATGTTTCCTTCCTCTCTACCTTTCCAGCCAAATGAGGGGATAACTTGCTTTGCACTTGAGGACTTGGTTTTGCCAAATTAGGATCTGCTCCTACTCTTGCAGCATTTTCTTTATTATTAGCCAACTGGAGGCCCTTAGCTCGAAGACGCTCATCATCTGTCGGAGAGGATGACTGAAACACAACTATCTTTTGAACCTGTGGGTCTTTTAGTCTTAGTTGAGGTGCAGGCTCCTGTTTTACTGGACATGTGCAGAAAAGGTCATCCACCGGCAGAAGTTCTGTAGAGCTTGAAGGCTTCATGGTCTCACTGGAGGCAGTCTTGGTTTCTTGGCACATATTAGTTGGGGTGGTTTTGATAGAGACACTTGTGTCCACAGGCAAAATTTTAGGTAAGGCTTTGTTTATTGTATTTACAGTAAGAGGTGCTGCTGTCTTAATCTTCACACCATCTGAAAGATTTTGAGTTGGAGTTACTTCTGAAGAGTTGGATAATTTCTGATCTGTACAGACTTGAACTGTCAGTGACATGTCAGCTTTTTTAGGTTCTTCTGTTGGCTTAGAATCAGAGTCAGTGGGGTTTGCTTTGGCAGACTCAGAGATTGATTTTAACTCTGCTCTCTGTTCAGTTTGAGATCTGTCTTGATTGGCACCTTGTTCTGTCACCACCCTAAGTATTGCTGAATCTTGGGCAGGGCTTACTTTAAAGGGAACAGTCTTGCTAAGGATTACTTGCTTTGGTGGGCAACCAGCACGGATCTGACCCACAGTGAAGGCTCCAGTCCCTATAGCTTTTGCTGTGCAACCAGGAATAGCCATGGGAAAGTCACGACGGCAGAGAATACGCTCCTTGTTGATATGGTGAGCTAGGAGATATGCCTGGTTCTGGTTTTGCTTCATTGCTGACACCATCTCCGAGACATCTGTCAACTCAGAGGAGTTGGTCTCATGACCTGAATCCAATGATGACTCAGGTGTTATTGCAGCTAAAACAATCAAACCTGAGGAGGACACCAACAAAGTACACAGTTAGTATAACCAAGGAATACATTTTACAGAAATATATGAATGTGGGTCACAAATGGAACAAATGAATTTGTAGTAGCTTTATCTTTAGCATGTAGTTGAGGCTCAAATTTGTAGGACATTTGCAGACTTACCAATGTACCAGTGGGATAGGTTTACGTCAATTTGGTATTCATCTAATGACTACGAATTGGTTTAACCTACTTTGGTAATATATGAAATGATTATGCCTTTGATCATTTAAAACTCACTCTGTTATAAAAAAACTTTTTTTAGATAAATACATCATAAGACAAGGTTGCAGTTTTTTAAACTTTAAGTTATCTTAATTTTGGACCAAACTTTTAGTATAATGTTGACGACAAATATTAGATGCATGGGGAAAATCAGTAATACAATGTAATTTAAATTTTGATATCTGTCTGATTGGTAAAATTATGTTATAAGTGAAGTGTGAGCAGTAGTATGACTGAGGCTGTTGACCTGCAGTCTGTGTTGGTTGTTGAGGGTGATGTGGGTAGTCCTCGGAGGCTGCCAAAGCCTCAAGCGCCTGCAAGGTGGACACCAGAGCATCATCGAGCTCCTGGGCATGATCTCGAACGGTTCTTGTGGCTACGTTATCAATCAGTGTCACAGGCACATCTTCTTTAGTCTGTGTGACTTTTCCTGTGGCAACCTCAACACTAGCGCTTGATCGTGCCTTCTTTGCTCTCTTTGGATCATCCTCATCAGAACTATTATCCCTGAAGCCAGGTGGTGGTGCAGCAATAGCTGGTGGTGGTGGTTGCAATTTTTCACCACCATTGTCTGCCTCCTCCTCTTCTTCATTTCCAGGAGGTGGGAGAGCCATGAGGTCCACAGCGCCTCCATCTCGAGAGGCACAGGCACTGGAGCAATGACGCCCAGAGCTCCCACTGCTGTTTGCAACCGCTGTGTGACCTTCGGCCCTCAGCCTGGCTTTGCAGGAGTCACAGAAGTACCTTGAGGTTTTCTTTGATTGACCCATTGTTTGGGCTCTCACTCGAAATCCTGTGTTCTCCACAGCCGGGCTCTCTAAAACCCCAGCTATTTCCTCTGTACTCTCCTGTGTGGGATCTGATTTGGTACGGGCTCGACCAGGGGGCTCATGAGAAATAAAGTTCTCGTTGATGTCAAGTTCAGCTTCTTGGTGCACTTGGAGCTCCTGAAATTGCTGCTGCTCTCTAAGGTGGACGTGACACAAGCCTAGATGTTGAGGTTCTGCAGGAACCATAGGTCTTGAACTTCCTGACTCTCTGTGCGAACTTTCCCTCTCCTCCCCTCGCCGCCCTCCACTTTGCAATCCAGCTGCCCCAGCTCGTGGGTGAGGATGGTGGGAACTTCTGTAATCTAAGGATAGAATGGTCAGAGCAGTGGACAGTTTGAGGTATTAAGAACTAGTGGCGATATATAGAAGATCCAGATGGACAAGAAAAGGCAACAGCTTGTAGTCAGATGGGGAATATCTAATTCAGAGATGAATGTTAGGCTGAAATTTGTTTAAGGTTTGAGGGTTAAATTCTGGTGTAATGTCATGATAAGATGGCAAGACTCTTCTTTAATGTAGACTACAGACTGATGCAGCAAAGCAAAGCTGAAGATCTGTTCATGATTCATCACTTAAAGTTTATGATAACATCAAAAAGCGGAGTTTATGTCACTCTGTCTTGGGAAAAGCAAAATGGCATTCCAGTCGAATGAGTAAGAATGAGGATGAGCGAAAGTGACAGCAGAGGGCGCCATGAGATGTGGAAACCAGGTTGCTAAAAATGACGTCATTCAGTGATGAAGCAGTGTCAGTGTTCATGTAGACTTCCACAAAAGGCTGATAATTCCAGACAGTATCTAATAAAAAGCTAGAGTAAAGTCATTTTCACTAATTCATAATTTACACTTCAATTATCAAGTCACTTTTATTGATCTACATTTACATATTTGATTAGTCTTTGTTCAACAAATTTACTGTATATGTGTATCTGATAAATATTACTTGCATAAAACAAATAATTATATTTACCTGGTTTGGTCAGCTGAGCTTGACCAAAGTTTCGAACATAGATGGTTCGTTTAGGGTCTACAAATAGCTTATAGTAGCCAGAGATGAGGCACGCAAAGTTACTGGCATCAGGCCATTCCATGAGTAAAACCAGAGGCTGTAAGTTAATGCAAGAGAGGTAAATGAAGAGGGATTACATTAAAAGAATCTGGACAAAAAAGTTACAAAAAACAGTGCTATGATGCTCAAATTGTATACGCATTTTAGTGGCACTGAGGAGAAATATGGGTATCAATCATATGGAAAAGCCATCAATAGGTCATTACCATCAAAAACACTTGTTTAAGAACATTGTGATTCAAATCAAACATTTATAAAATACAGAAACCTATAATTAATTTAACCTATAATCTAAAACCAGTGAGACTTGCTGAGTGATATTCCTAGAAATCCAAACTAGGCATTCAGTTATCAAGGTAACAACAATGTGTTTCTCCACGTTTTACTTTCAAACCTGTAGATCAAGTGAGTAAAAAAGATTTGATGCAAAAACAAATAGTCAAATCAGAGATGTAGATGTTCAGTGGCTAATTTTGATTTTTGTGTTGGGATTCTGGATCTTACTTCTTATTGTTAATATTTCCAAATTTAAGCATTTAAGTAAATATTGTCATGTAATATTCCTTATGTACTGACACAGAATATATTTTTTAATGAAAAAATATGCTTTAGATACACAGCTCTAAAGTAATAGTTAACTTAATTGGGAAAAACATTTAAATTAAATGTATTTAATTGTAGCATAAACCCTTAAAGGCAGAATTACCTTGGCCTCATGGATTGATATTTCAACACGGGCCACTCCTTGACTCTCTCTATAAAGCTGCACCTTGGAAATCCTGCTAAATTCAACCAGAACCGTTGTGAGGTTGTTTTTCAGGTCAATTACATGACTGATGCCATGTCGAGGCCCCACCAGTAATGTTGTAGCAGACTGTTTTTCATCCTGTAACAGAGTGCAAAAGGTTTTATATCAGGTTTCTACACATGATATGCTTTAAATTATTCCTTGGAATTGTACGTATTATAAAATGCCTTGTACACTGGAAAAAATCTAAATCTAGATAAGAATTTTTTTCTTAAAATAGGTGCATTTGTTCTTGGATTGAGGAGGTAAAAGAGTCATTTTGCCAATGAAACAGGACAATTTACACTTAAAATTAGAAAAGACAATTGCTGTGTCCTATTTTAAGTGTATATTATCTAATTATCTTATTTTAAGAGTAGAAATACTCATTCCATTGGCAAACTAGCTCATTTACCTACTCAAATTAAGGGTAAATACACTTAATTTAAGAAAGTTCTTACTTATTTCTAAAATGTTTTCCCAGTGTAGGTGTAAATGTGACAAATTGGCCAAAAGGCTTGTAGTAAATAAACAAAAACAAAATTGAACTTGGTAAGTGATTCATTATTATTCTTAAGTACAAATATTTCAAAATGCATTACCAGTCCCACAGTGTGAAACAGTATTCCACCAAATGGTGGAAGGTCGTTGAGTATTCGCATGTACTGTAGCTTTCCTTGGAGTGGAGGAACCTGTTAGCATAGTGATAATTAGAAAAAGCTCAGCTGTCAAAGTGAAATCCAGCTGCTCTACTTTCTATATACTCATGGGGGCAATGTTGAGCCACAAGTATGGTAAGCAAAATTGTATGCACTGTGCAAATGCACAAGGGTAAAGAGCAATCACGCTCAGGCAAACAACAGCAACAACAACAAAAAGTGCATTTCAACATAATCAGTAATGTATGTAGAAATTATGCTAATTGCAATCAAGTATGTGTCACCTTGGATTTTTTTTTCAGTTTAAAAATCAAAGAATTGTTCCAATCTATTTTTTTTTTTTAAACAGTCACCTTATTCCCCGATGGAGGTGGATGTTGGTATGTCTTCAGCAGCTGAGACAGAGATTTACACACATTCTTTTCCTTCACTGTGGGAAGTAGAGTGAGTGGGAGAAAAGGTTCTAGCCCCCACTCTTTTCTGTGACCAAGAGAAGAGAGACGAAAGTGGTAGAATGAAATATGCAAAGGAGAAAATATTGTAAAGAATAGGTGGCACAAAAAGAAAGAAATAAAAAACACACAAAAACCTCCGCTCTTCCATCCCATGGGAAAGCACCATGAGAGTAAGTTACATCCTTCTTAACCCCTGGCTTCTTATTGTAAGTTTAAGTCTATTACAAGCGTGGCAAATCTGATATGCTACTGTGCTTATGATAGCAGTAACTAATTACTTACTAAGTTGAGGTTTGGAAAAATAAATGGTGAAATTTAGTTGGATCTAATTTCACAAAGCAATGGATTTTGTGATGGATAACTACCTAGGGAAAATGGGCCTTGAATAATTAGAAATTTTAATACTTTTTAGAATCAATTATTAATCATTTAGACATTGAATGAGCAGACTTTACAGTGGGGCACATGGAAATGCTACAAAGAGGCATTAACAGAGCTGGTTTGTGGACTTACTCAACATGTTTGAGCGAAATCTTCTGATTAGGCCTTGCAGAGGACACAGTGATGTAGATATGGAGCGCGGCCAGTCGCAACATGACGTCAGATTTCCAGTCCATGCTAAAGCGCTCCTTGATAACATCATTGCGACTCTGTGAGAACATAATAACATGCCTCAAACAACTACTTCGGAAATTAGGACTCCCCTTAAAACTTTAACTGACCCATTGCATGAAACTGAATTTCTCTTTGTAATTGAAGGAACAGAGTAGATTTTTTGGTTCGGGTTAATGAGGAGTCAGTTTGTTACCTGATGTCAAAAAAAAAACCTCATAATTTTTATTTAAGCCTGTTCGCTAACTTAAAAGTGCACATATGTAAATTTAAGTAATTGTCTCACAGCGGATTATGTGAATTCTGCTTTATAAACCTGTGCACAACAACCATGAGTCCATTAAAAGGAAATTTACATATATTCATCAGACACTCTACTAGGTACATTCTCGTAAAGGCTGATCAACTTTTCCAAATTTCAGTTATTTTAAACAAATATTGAAATATTGTTTCGGTATTCCTTTGCATTAACCCCAAGTTTCTAGATGTTTCACACCAGGGTTTACATTATTTTGTGATCTTAAAAAGTTGCTTGTCTAGAGTACATTATTGGAAGACGTTACTGTAACGTTTGTGTGAAAAAGGATTACTTCTACTTGCAAGTATGGATCTGCATGTTAGCTGCAACTCTCTCTACCTTTCTGAGTGCTGGCAAACCCATCTTAAGCATGTTACTGCCACCTAAAGGGTTGGAGGGAGGGCTGCCATTTGAAAATTGCACGTTGTTAAATTGTAATGCAATGCAGTTCATTGTTTATCTCTAATCTTGGTAGTACTTATTGCATCATTTTTTATTTATAAACCCCCTCAATAGACATAGATTTCCCAAAGCACTTGAGATATTCCTCAGAGATTCTCCTAGTATGGGTTTACCCATTGTACCACCCATATCTTAAAGGTGACTTTTGGAATGAAATCTGGGCGCTTTGCAGACCATTGGTCTATAGCGAACTAATTCTAATGTTAAAGAAACCGTTTTGAGGTCATTTGTGCTTTGTGACATGTTGCAGTTTCTTCCTGAAAGCATCCATTAAAAGGTGGTTACATCGGGATCAAAGAAGGGCAGAAATTGTCAGCAATAATATTTAAATAGGTTGTGGAATGCAAACAGAGTACAGTTGGTAGGTGTTCACAAAATTTCCCCCCCCAACACTGTGGCCATAAATGAATTTTTTAATGCAAAATTTTGAGTTAGATATCAGACTCATTTTAAAAAGACAAGTATTTTTAGTTAAAGTATTATCTGAGCATAACCACTTAACAGAAAACATGTGAACAATTCCTTTATTAAATATACTTGAATAATGAAATATGTGCATTTAGTACAATGATTAAAAGAGCTCACAACAAAACATTTATCTTATGATTGCTTTTTATCTCTTTCTTCCATCATGGTGGAAATGAAACAAAGGCATACATAATCCAGTAGCTAACTGAAAAAAAGATCTCAAAGCGTCAGCTCCCTCTTGGCACCAACTGCACATCAAAGAGACAACTGTCCAACACTGCTATAAGACTGAGTGCTATCTGTTTAAATCCCATGATAATCCAGTACTTTACCTGTATATAGAGGTACTCAAATGCAGCAGGGTCCCTTCTTAACAGGTCTGCGGGGTCCTTGGGGAAGAAGCACACACGGAACAGACACTTCATCCCCTGGAAATAGGTTCTGTGCACCACCTGGGGGAACAGGAATCCATCAGTTAGATAACAGCAACATCTTTAGTCACATAATATCGGATGATATTTTCTGAAGTGTAAAGGCTTGATTTCTGAATGCAGCGTTTTTTTTTCTTTGCAAGGACACAGTGAGTTATTTCTGTGCTACTTTTCTGATAAATCATGTACTAAACTGTAAAGGGAAGTAAAGGCATAAATTAATCAGTAAAATGTGTATATGACTGGAGTGATATGTGATGACACAAAGAGGTCCTCATTTTTAAGTGGAAGAAAGCCCATGCATGCTTTTGATTTCTTTTGTTTTTTGTTGTTTGGTTTTTTAGCCAATCATATCAGTTTGACTTGGCCTCTTTACCAAATCAATATGCTTTGATTTAGACCTAGACCATTTTAGTGTCAAAACACTTCTCAGATGGAATATTTGGTAGGCTGCAACAGCGGTGGGCACCGAATTTTTGAAGGGAAAGGGGTGGAAGAAAAAAGGGCATTTATAGAGTGTCCTCATCACTATAGCGGGCACATTAGCATGTGTTTTGGCCCCCAAGAGGGTGCACACAATTTGGCTCCCAAGAGGAAACATTAGAATGCATTTTGGCTCCCAAAAGGGCACTTTAATAAAAGTTTTGGCTCAAAAGAGGGCACGCTAGTACGCGTTTTTCAACAATTGGGCCACACCTCCCCTGTGCACCTCACTTCAATATTTCAGGTTCCATACATTAAACTTTTGGCTGCTAGAATTGGATTATGTTAAACAGTTAAAGATATCTTTACTGTCCTTTATGCCCATACCTGATAGATCTGAATATATATATTTTTTGAATAAATTGGATATTTATCATTATGTTCTAGTCAGTGGTGGCTGGTCAATAGAGAGAGTTAAGGCGCCGCCCCACAGACTCACCCAATGACCTTGATTAAGACATAAAAAAAACAAATTACAATGAAATTATAAAATTAAAATATTTCAAAATGTATATTAATATATTTTTAGATATGTATATTTAATCTTTAATGACGAGTAAAGGTGTTTCTTTCTTCGTCGGATTGTTGACGGATTTCCAACTCTTTGGCCATAGACTCTGGTTAAAAGTTGTACATGCGCAGTAGCACCTCTGCAATGCAAAAGGATAGGGGAGCTTGGGGCGCAACTATGGTCACAGTTGTAGTGAGGTTGATTGACAGATCGAATAGTGGAAGTGCAGTCCCTTAAAGCAAACTTACCAAGAGAAGCTGGAGGTGAAAGCATTTGGACCTGATCGGCTGAACATGAAAATTATTCACCAGTTCAAAGAAAGATGGAGACAGTACACTCTGTCTTTTTCCAGGACCCGGTTTAGCTACAAAGCTTGAATAACTGCATGCAGCGAGGCTAACGCTTTATTGTGCTTTACCTAACCTTTCTACTCTCTCTTTTTCAAACTTCATGATCTGACCCAGCATGGATTAAGACAGGTAAGACTGATTTTAAGTACTTTTTAGAAAAGGCAAAGAAGCATGAACAATCTGGAATTCACATGGAAAATAACATAGTGTACATTTTCCAGGTGTTTGTTTGTTTGTTAATTTGCATAGTTGCTCTTAAATAAACACATTCTCAGAAAACAAATCGTTTTTATATATTAAAAAAATATAAAGCTGACTAATAGCTTCTCCATTAATTATTAAACTCCATTATGATTAAACTGGTACATTATCTTTTTTGGGCTTGCAAGACCATATTGGACCATGCAAAACACAGATTTGCCAAATTTTACAAAGCCTCAGACGGGCAAAATCTATGCGCAAAACCTGTACGTGAAATTATGTTTTTGTTTTTATAAAGTGTTATTATAATGTTGTTCTTTGTTATTTGCATTCATATAAGTATACCGGTGTAACTTAATATACATTTGATTGTTTTTTTGGCATATGTTTATTTTGAATTTATAACCCCCCCTGGAGAAAAGTAGGATAGATTATACATCTACATGATTCTATTTACAAACTATCAATTTAATGTTTAGAATTCTTTTGACTTGTTTTGATATTTCAGAAACTTTTTCCCAGCAGCATCAAGCTCCTAAAACCTCTCATCAGCAAATAAGCTTTAAACTTGTACCAAGTTGTAAAGTTTGGGCTCATTGGATTCAACAGGTACTCATTTAAAGTTCCCATATTAAGCAAAATTCCCTTTAAAAACTTTTTTTTACAGTCATATGTGTCCTGAGGTCTTTTCCCCTCTCTCACTGTCTTGTTCCACCACTTAGTTAATATGTGCTCAAAATGCTGTTTTAAAAGTATGCCCTTTATGATGTCATTTGGGGAAATAACTGTGTGAGCGTTTCAAAGAGGAGTGCTTCACAACAACAAGCCTTCTCCACATGGCGACAGTGACGTCAGATGTAGGAGTTTGCCCTGAAATCAAAGGGTTGACAGTTTAAGCACTGGCTCTGGCTTTCTGTATCGGTGTGTCGTTGAGCAAGACACTTCACCTGCATTGTCTGTGGTGGTCAGGGCCGGGTGGCGCCAGTGTGTGGCCTCACTTCTGTCAGTGCAGGTGTGGCTGCAATGTAGTTTGCCACCATCAGTGTGTGAGTGAATGAGTAAATTACTAAATGTAGTGTAAAGTGATTTTTTCATGTCTCCTGACTTGAAAAAAGCTCTATATAAGTACAGGCAATTTACCATTTACACACCTTAAACTGAAGAGTTGATTGATACCTATTGACGGTTACAAAGCTTTAAAGGTAAGAGCTTGACTTGACTGTGTTGGACTTCTTAGACTTTTTGCAGGACTTCTGCAGCTATCCTTTGTATCCTCGGCTGTTTTGATAAATGGGTTGTTTTTATTACATGGATAATCTTCTCTATGCGTCACAAACAGCCTTTTCCTAACAGGATATCAGCAGTAATTCTGATTGTATGCTCTTGTTGAGTTAATTTTTTTAGTAGTAGTTTGGTTAGTTCATCACAGCAGCTAGAGGCTGTAGCCGCTCAGGCTAACTGGCTCCAAGGTGTACTTGTTTTTTTATTGAAAGGTTTTTTACCATCTAGGGTTTCCTGTCAATCCTTGAAAAAGTCAACATTTCTGTATGTAAAGGAATGCTCCATGCTGTGCATTTAGATGATTAGAGAGAGATTTGTCTGATTTTATTTTTTTAATATCTCAAACTCTGGTTCTGCCTGACTTGACATCTTTTCCCATGTATTTTCTGTGTTCCATTGCTTGTGAACTGCAAACAAGACTTCTTTTTGCTATCATTTTCTCAACAGCTAATGTTTACATATTTAGTTTTTTAGCTTTTTCTTTGTAATCATTTCTTGTGATGTTTTTCTGAATGACCCATTTTTTGTCTTGTCGTTTGCACAGCAAATACAGTTGAGGGCCTCCTGTCGCTTTGGTCAAGTCTCCATTCTGCATAATTCAAGCTTTTTTTTATTTTTTTATTGCACACCTCTTGGGGTCATTCGAGATGGATTCTTACGTGTGTCAGTGGCTGGTTCTCCTGCAGCAGATGCAACTTCTGATTCTGGTCCAGCCCACCTGCCTCCAGCACCAAAGCAAAGTGCTCAATGTAGCGCAAAGAGAGGCGGTCCTGCAGGGAGGAGATCACATCCTGAAAGGAAACAGATGGAAGTAGAATGCATTTTTAGAGATAAATCACATTTACACCACAACAAAAATGAATTGATCCATGGAAACCATTTCCAGCTGAAATCCATCCCGTTCACCACAATATGAGGCGCAGTTTATCAAACTGATATCCTTTCAGGCTGCATTTACTCTTTTATATCTTTATGCTGTTTTTATGCGTTTCTGCCTTGAGCAACATATTTCTTTTATATAATTTCTTTATTCTATAGCGTGAATAGATCTATTTCAAGGAAATTATATCTCTGCGATGGTTTGTCCATGGCAAAAATCTTGTTCTCTTTTGTAGATCATTATCTGTGAAAGATGCAGAGAGTACAGTGTGAAAGAAAAACTCGATGCTTATCATATTTGGGGAGGAATTGCCTCAGGTATCTAAAAAAAAAAAACTCAGTGCTTATCATATCTGGTAGTGGGCTTTGCTCAGAGAAAGAGTTTTTGATGTTCCTTGTGCCAGCTTTATTTAAGCCAAATGAAATGAGAATACTTTTTTAATGATTATGATATGCTGCCATAATTTAAGCGTGAAAGTCAATACAGAGCTTCATTAGGAGCGAAAGAAAACTTTCATTTGAACATGTTTCTTTGAAGAGTCTTTGAACAGTATCGACAAGTCTGGCTTTCTTTAAATCATACTTCAGAAAGACTCACAATCCAGTGAAAGTCTCACAAGAAGGCAGGACAGGGAAATCGGCAGAAAACTGGTTATCCTGTCGTACCACTGATTCAATCTGTGGCACTGCAATATTGATCTTGGCTTTCTTATTATGCTGAAATTCCATTTAATTAGACTGACAGGAGAGAACATCATCCATCTTTCCTTAAAAGTGCCCCTGTGTTTCTCTCTCCCACTCTTTATGAGCACAGGGAGGGATTTGTGAAATCTAATAGAGCACATTTAATAAGTCTAATACATAATGTCAAGCTCATCTTAGAGGCTGAAACAGAAATAAACATTACCCCTGGCTTACAAAATTAATTAACCAATTTAAACTGTTAAATGCAATAGGGGTATTTTATGTTAAGGAAAAAGAGAGGATGAAGAAAGCTGATATTTTACTGCATTTTTTTAAAACAGTTACAGATTATAATTTCATAGCACTAGATATACAGTATAGAAATGTATTTATGACATAAAAAAATTTATTTTATTAAATCAATGACTTAGGTTGTTTTTAAAGAAAATATTTTTTGTCATAAAGCGTAATGGTGGAGATAACTGCAAATTAAATCTTGATATAGCGTCTCTAGAGCATTTATTCCTGCTTTAATTTATATTTTTGAAATCCAAGACCACATAATAAATCTATTATAATTTTCTTAAAGCTAAATACTCAGTCATTACTATTAGCTTGACGTTAATTCTGTCTACCCTTCATGTTAGGCGGAGTAGTCACAGCCAAATGAGAAAGGCCAGTGATGATTCTTGCATTAATAATGTGCTGGGTGAGCCCCTTTCAGATAGCTCATTCCAGAGATCAACTATTCTCATACAGACTCTGACAAAATCCCAATTGGAAAAACCCCAAAAGAGTTTGGTAAAATACTAATAAAAAAAAGCACCCTTAAATCTAGATCCGACTGTAGTAAAATAAGTTTAGACTTAGCAATGCAAAGCATTGTGTGTTCCAGTCTAAGCAGGTTCTGAAAATAAGAAAACTCCTATTAAAATATCATGAAATATTTCATTCTAGTGTTTAGTGTAGAATAATCCTGATTATATTGTTATCCCTGGAAATACTTGATTCTGATAGGTTGCAGGGTGTCCATTAAAAAGTGTTGTAGGACGCCTGCAAAAAATTTTAACTGAAATAGCCTCATTGTTCCATATTATTGTGCTGGCTTTAATGCTAGCTGCTAATGGTAAGACAGTAGAAATATTTTCCCCTTTTTGGTTATTTGTTTTATTACAAACCCCTTTTCTTGACTATAACTGACTGTTTCAAACTAACTCAAGGACACTGAGATTGTTGTTTATATTAAGGTTTCAATGCATTGTTTTTCATTGTATGTTTTTAATTAATCACTGTAGATTTGTTTTTAATTTACATTGAAATACAGTTTCTAGATCAACAAGCTTGGTTTTTATTTTACTTTTGGCATATTTAGACCTAGACAAATGAGGACTGGAACAGATTTGTTGTTAGTTTATTAATGTCATAGACCACTCAAGTCTTCTATTTCCAGCCTACTCTGTCCCAGATGCGTTTTAGATCTGCAATCCAGAGCCACCATCCCGATCTGCAATCCAGATTGACAGCGGTTTTGGACCAATGTGCAAAAAGACCGCTTGGCAGGTTGGTTCTATGTATATGGCCTGGAGCTGGGACAGTTACCTTTGGCTGTCAGGGTTCTTTCAGTATGGAGGCCCCAATATATATATATATAGGACTGTATTTTGTTGCCTTGTTGGGGCCCCCTTTGGTATACCATTATTTGTAAATAGTCATATCAGACACCATCAGAAAGAAAGTCAATGAAAAAATTTACCCTAATCCATTAAGCTGACATTAAGTCTCCACATGATTCTGAAAGACACCATTGTATGTGTAGTAATTCATTGTCAGAGTGATGCTAAAGTGCGGCAGCCTTCATACGTACCCTAACAGTGGTGCGGCTGTCGAACGTGAAAGACTTAATCTGTCCGTTCTCCAAGAACACCTTCAGTACATTTGGTATGAGTAGCAAGGAGTCGTCCTTAAGCATTGTCTAAAAGAGAGATTAGAGGAGAAAAATTGGTTGTTTAGATTAAAGAAGAATGTCGTAAATTAAAAAGGTTATTAGGAATAATGACTTTGCATCAGAAGATGGAAAGCAACAAAAAGAAGAGATACAATGCCTCAAGTGAACAAAGGAGATCCTTTAACTGGCTGCCAGTCAGTATCAACAGGGGCAAGACAGTGCTTTAAGATGGCCACCCAATGCATTTTATTATGATCAAAGAAGGGATTATTCATTTGTTCTGGCCTACCCATTCAATATTTATGCCATGCAGAGAAAATTGGATGGAGGGGATTCATAAATGAGAGACTAAATTCAAGCTTGCTGCCTTTCCTCAGAGCAATCAGAAAGAGAGAAAGTTCTGATAGGCATTTAGGTTTTTCTTTACTTGAAAATGATGAAAAAGAAACCCTCCTAATACTATCAACCTATTTTCTCTCCTTTTCTCTTATGCCCATTGCTAAAAAAGCAACTGAGTTCTAAGAATATATAGTTGTTTGTCATTAGAAGAAAACCAGCCCTCCAAAGGCAATACAACAAAGCAGAGTTTTAATGCGCCATACAGCCAAGATGAAGGATTTAACAAGTCTTTGCAAAGATTTCTTTTTTTTAACATCCTCTTTTGCTTATCCATTGCATTCTTTGATTCAAAAGGTGGGATGTTGGAGAAAACTGTGCAGGTCATGACCATCAGAGAAAGGTTGTATAATCAGGAAGGCATTATAGACCAGTTGCAGGTCAAGTTTTCTTTTTTTTTATTTCAAAACTATTATAAATCAACAAGAACATACCTGCAACTGATGGTGCACATCATGGCTATTCTTAACTTTTCATTTTTTTTTGTAACTTTCTAAACTTCCTTGATCTTTATTTTCAGTCTGAGCTAATGTTTATATATGGTGTTGGATGTGTCTGTAGAGGCTTTGAATTTGAAGAAAAACATGTCTTGAAAGAAATGCATTTTGTTTTTCCCAAACATAAGTTTAGCAGATGCAGATCTCCTAAGAACTTAAAGAGCACTCAACAAGCTGTTCTGTGCTCAGTCTGAAGGAGAGTAAACTGTTTTTTCTCATTAAAGTTACTGGTTGAAAACACTGCAAACAGTTAGAGCACTTCCCTTTGTAAACCACAGCGTTTAGTGAGAAGTAAGAGGGAGTTTGTAGCCATATCCCTTTTTTTTTAAATTTATTTTAAAGAAGTGTTAATACTCTTATTTTCTTGGCTCACATGTTACCCAACAGAACTGTCTGCCTAGAGCAGTTACAGAGTTACATTCAGGTGTAATGAATAGATAAGCACAAGTGGTTCCACAAGAGTCTGTTGTTGCATTATTTAAAGAATCGTGACTTTGTGGGTGTGATGAGCAATACTGCTGTCTTTGTTCTTCCGTCAGTTTCAACCAAAGTAGACCAAAATATGAATCCTTTCATCTGAGATTCTTTGTTAAATTTGTGGTGCTTGACATCTTTGTGAACTTTGCATCATTCCCGCTATTTATAGATCATTTAGCCATATAGAAGGCTTTACCTTTTGCAAATGAGAAACAAGGCGATGACTATAATAAAGTGGCTATTCTTTTTGTTTAAACTTCCTTTCTTTTCAAGAAGTTGAAGAAGGCTGATCTCTCCTCTCAGCTGTTTGAAAACTCCTTAATGCCCATGACTGAAAGCATCCTGTTTCTCATGGTGTTTCACACTGATCATGATTCTAGGGATTTTTTTGCCTCATTCCTGTGCTGTAGTTCGCTTGACATTTCACATGGTCAAATGGGCACAACACTTGTTTCACTGTGTCATCTTATAGAAGGAGATTCTTTCTGAATTCCACAGAGCAAGTCGCTGTGCTTTATCCATGAAGGAAAGCTGTTGTTGATGTCCCTGGGTCCACCAGATCCTTCAGAGATGCTCCCTGTTCATAAGGTCCAGGAACTACAGCTAGATTCTGCCATATTTAATTCTGACCAGGACCTTAAAGTGTTATTCAGGGGAAGAACGCCCAGACAACAGAAGAAATCATTCTGGAGCTTAGGCTGGAGCAGCTGGAGATCAGGGCAGAGAGAGAGACCTGGGTAGAGGTGGCTGACCGTGCTCCACTCTGGAGCAAAGGGAAGACAGCAGGAGAAGACAGAGAAGTGATATGGAATATGCAGCAATATGGAACCAGTTCTAGAGCTAAAGGAGAAGGGAAGAATAATGAATGATTAAACAGTCCTTCCAGGGATGAATTAAACCAGCTTTTTTAAACAGCCACCCTAAAAACTCTTAAGAGCATTTCTTTCTTAGATGTCAACAACATTTTTTTTCTAACTTCCATTTCCTACTTTTGAACTTTCACTTCTCAATTCTAACTCAGTGGCTCCGCCCTCGTGGCTGTGCAACTTTGTTTTGACTGACAGCTCAGTGGCCGAGTGAGGATATGAGATCATACCATTTTGAAAAAAAGGACAAATGCAGCAGTCAGTTGGAAGTAGGTTCCTTTTTTGTTTTTTTTAATGAATCAGTTTAATGAATTTTGGTCCAATGATTAGTGGATTATTATTTTTTTCAATAAAAATAAAACTTAAAAAAGTAAGAGTGGCTCTTTCATAACATACATAAAATTAGGCACGTGTAATGCTTCTTGTAAAAGCGCTAAATAAAAAATTATATATTAACATACAAATCATTCATATTTGCCAACATGAGCTAAAATAAGATATCAGAGATAATAATAAACAGAGAGCTGTTTGGGTGCCAAAAGAGCCGGCTGTTCTTTGGGAGCTGAGCCAAAAGATAGTAAAGCCAGAGTGAATAAGAACAAAAAAAGCTATATTCAACCTAATCATGACATTTGCCTGTAGATAATACATAGTCACTCTGGTTCCATCATTTGAGGTCAATGTGAATGCACCATTAGTGTGAAATAGGGGCAACAACGGACACAGGATAGGGAAGACCCAGGTAATAAGGGTCAGTTTATTCCGTATAAAATCTAAAAGAAGACCAGACACATTGACACAGATAGGATCCACCTGGGCTATGCCCTGTTTGTACCTGTAACCTGCGAAACATGGTAAAGAGCTGTGAAAGGTCCATCCCCTGGCAAGACTAACACTCACCCTCCAGCCACATTCTCTCTCCTTCACACACACCCATCAATCTCACTTCAGAGATACACATGTGGTCACATATAAACAAGCCTCCAGCCCATTTCAGAGACTAGACTCTATGTACAACCTCACTCTGATGCACTATTACATTTTCTATATACACATTTTTCTTCTAGGGGGTTCTATATTTTACACTAATGTTCTGATTTTGTCTGTTGGTGACTGCTTTCTAAGCCAGGAGTCTCCACAAAATGTTGTTACAGTTTTATGATGACAATAATGATTCTTGATTTTTTTTAAGCCCATTTTTCTAAACATTAGGTCTCGTCATGATGTTGAGGGCAGTGGAGTTGAACTGCTGTGCGCCTTTGTTTTTTTGTTAATAGTGTAAGGGTTTTGGAATGAAGAGAGTGGAATTCACAGTATGCCACTACATCAGCACCTGGTACATTATTCTGATCTTACATTACATACATATTTTTTATTCTGTATTAAAGTATAAAAGAACTCAACAGGAATGAAAGTTCAATCTAGAGTTACTCTACATAGCAACTGCATAGCTAAGCATTAGATAATTAATGTTACATTGGGATCATTGCTGCAACAACTGAGTAGCATTTGAGGATAAACGATAATGGTCTATAGACTCAATGCCCACTTTATTAGATACACCTAACATTGTCATTCTGAATTGCCTTAATCCTTTGTAGCATAGATTCAAGGATGCACTGGAAGCATTCCTCATAGAATTTGGTCCATATTGACAAGAGAGTTTCACGCAGAATCAGTTTAAGGCGAATCCAAAAGACGCTCTATTGGACTAAGATCTGGTGACCATGGAGGCTATTTGAGTACAGTGAACGCATTGTCATGCTCAAGAGGCAAGTCTGAGATTATCATGCTTTATGACATAGAACGTTATCCTGCTGGAAGTGGCATTTAGCAGATGGGTACACTGTGCTTATGGAGGGATGGATAAAGTCAGTAACAGTACTCAGGTAGGCCATGAGATTGCTCAATTGCTTAATTGGTACTAAGGGGCCAAAATGTACTGGGAAAATATCCCCAGAAAATATACAGTACAATCCATGATATAATTCTGTTGAGACCAAATTCTGACCCTACCATCCGAATGTCACAGCGAAAACACTTTCCCAATCTTCTATTGTCCAATTTTGATGACCCTGTGTTGATTGTAGCCTCAGTTTCCTGTTCTTAGATGATGGTCAAACACATCAAACGTCATGGTTTGATGTGTTTTGCATACAGAGATGCTCTTTTGCACACCTTGGTTATTTGAGTCACTGCTGCCTTTCTATCAGCTCAAACCAGTCTGGCTATTCCCTCTGACCTCTGGCATCAACAAGGCATTGGTGTCCACATAACTGCTGCTCAATGGATAATTTCTCTTTTTTGGACCACTCTGTGTAAACCTTTGAGATGGTTGTGCATGAAAATCCCATAAGTTCAGCAGTTACTTAAATACACAGACCAGCCCATCTGGCACCAACAACCATACCATGTTCCAAGTCACTTAAATCTTCTTTCTTCCCAATTCTGATGCTTGGTTTGAGCTGCAGCAGATCATCTTGACCATGTCTACATGCCTAAATGCATTGAGTTGCTGCCTTGTGAATGGCTGATAGGGATTTGCTTTAACAAGCAGTTGGACACCTGTATTTAATAAAGTGCTGACTGTATATAAGCTAGGTGTCAGGTGTGTCCATATGCAACTTTCTATAAGGTTTTGACATCTCTAAAAGGGTATTTTCATCTCTGGTTTAGCTGAAGATCAAATGTGTGCTGAACCTTTAACGGAGGGTAGCAACCAAGACAAATGTACAGTAGTTTAATAGGGGTATTCAGGCAATAGGGCAAATATAAGAGGTAATAAAAAAAAAGAAACAGCTTTTTTTTGTAAAGATTTCGTAAAGAATCTTAGACGTAGGTAAATCATACTTTTTTTTTAACTTTACTTTAAAAAACATAGGTTAAACCCAGCATTAGCTCTCAGCCATCAGAACTTGGCAGCAATGAGGCATAGGGAAAGAAAAAGGAGCACAAACAAATAGGACAAAATTGTCTTTTTTCTCAAGTACAATATTCCAGTGCAGTTTTAAAGCTAACAACCCCTTGAACAGAAGCTGTTCTACCACAGGGATGAAACATAAAAACGTGAGCTCACAGTGTGATATATACCTTCCAGTGCTGCAAGGACTGTAAAGAACCTACAAAAAGCAAGGAAAATGGGGAAGGAAGCAGCTATCTACACTTCAAATGGAAAGCTAATAATGTTCCTTCTTTCTAACACCTAAAGTGCAGTTTTGATCTCCTTCCCAGGTGTTTTCACAACCATTCACACTATGAAACGTGACAAATAACACATATTGGTCTCCTTAGATGACTGCCAGGATTTCTTCAAGTTTCAATGAGGTAAGAGTCATTGGGAATTTAACTTCAAATTGAAGAATTTATACAAGATAAGCAGGTAAGTTAACAAAATAACTTGCTTATTTAGTTTGTTTTACATGTTCCAAAATTAGTAATGCTTAATAAAATATTGCTTCATAGCTTTGGTGTTTGATTTTAGATCTTTTCAACATATACTTAATTTCAGTGCCATAAAACAGTATAAATCAAGTTTAATGACGGGTATTATTGATTGATTTTAGTCAACTTCTAAACAAATATATAGAGAGATTTTGAAAGAGGACATTTTTGAAAAGTTCTTAATGCGGCTGAACTTCCAGCTTTACATTCCTTTCTAAAGAGATGTTAAGTGACATTTGTTTAAGTTCTGTAGTCTTGTCAAAGCATCACAATGTTTGAACTCCTCACCCACAACTACAGCTGACTAATAATTGCCAATTTAAAGCCAAAAAGATAACCTTTAAGGACTTAACTATAGTTAACCTAAACCTCTGTATGGAAAAAAACTGACTTAAATGAAACTGTTAAAAGCATACAGTTAACTTGATTACCCATGCCACGGCCTTGCAGAGACCCTGGGCAACTACCCAAAAAAGTCACAGGAAGGCTGTGTAGGTCAGCAAACAACCTGTCCTTTCAAACATTATTAGTGTAATCCTTTCATCTAAAATGAATAAGTCACAAACTCCTACTCCATGATCCGGATGAACAGTTTTAGATGACTGGTAAAAAGTACAGTGACTTTCTACTTCTATTTAAGCACTTTAAGCTTTGTCCCATTCTTCATTACAGGACTGTTTTCATACCGTCATGGAAAGATTCACAAGTTGCTCTTGAGAAAAGCAAAGTCTGTCAAAAAGCTATTTATTTAGTGTCAAATAGGTTGACCAAACTTCCCTGTCTCCACCTCATGCACTCAGCTAAAGTAGCAGTAGGGAGGCAAGATGGATTTTGTTCTTTTGTGCAGCTGAAATAATAAAAGGTTTGGAGGAAGTGGAGGAAAAGGTAACAGCGTTTATTTTAATCTTAGAACTTACTGAGTCCGGGTCGCTGATCGACACTTGCTCTGAAAAGCGCACTTTAGGAGGATTGGTTCGCAGGCGGGCCTTTGTGGCTGCACTTATGAAGGCAGACTTTGGTGACTGAGGACAAAAGGAGAAAGATGGTTATTCTGTAAAGCCTTACTGAACAATATACAAAGTTGTAAAAGAGTCATAACTTGTACCAAATTGATTTGCATTTAAAACCTGCCAAAAAACTGGGTGCAAACTTTATCAGCAAATACATGTTTGTTTTTGAATGTTTGGTTAAACCTTGGAATTTTATGCAAACCTATCATATCTCTAGCTTCCAATTATCAAATATTTCATATGTATGTTTTTATTTCATCTCCATACAATAAACCACATAAAATCTTCAAGTTCTCAGCAAGATGAATCAAACTTTTTTTAGGGAATGATGCACCCACATAGAAATCTTGTTTATTAAAGTCCCGTGTGGTTGTTTATGTCCCCACTTGGAGTACTTCTGAGGGGTTATCACGAGAAGAAATGACTTCAGTGTAAGAAGCAAGGTCATGAATACTAATGTATGTCCTCACTCTATTAGTGTGCACCACTGGAACAGAACACTGCACATTGTTTATCAGTATGATTCAAAGTGAAAGGAAAAAGTGCCATGACTGATGAAGACTGGGAGGAATCTTGAGGGAGGAGAGGATGAAAGCGAGTGAGTGTCCCATTGTAATACCTGATGGGGCTGCAGCACACTGAGCACTATGGTGTCTTTGCAGCGTCTGTGGAGAGACAGCAGAAAGTGGAGGGGGTTAGATAAAGCCACACAGACGGCAGCACTCAGAGAACAGTTTTTGTTGCCTTTATTTTTGGCTGCAAAAGGACTGAGTCATCCACAGGTTTGCTGTTGATGCTGTAAGACATCATGTAGTTCTTTTGAGTCCATTGTCTTTACTGTCATCTTTTTGATTTTGTTCCCATTTGATATCACTGCCGGTCCCTTGACCTTAAGACCCCTTTTCTCCTCCCACCCTCCCTCCTGGGACAGTAAAGGATGTTACCTTACAAGGTCTATGACTCTCTCTCGGGGAGCGTCGCTCACCGTCTCTTCGTTTATGGCCAAGATCTGGTCTCCAGGGAGAAGTTTTCCAAAGGAGGGGCCGTCTGTGGATAAAATCCATTCAGTCAAAAACTATAGTCCTGTCTGACAGAGTTCCTCTGGTTGTACTCTGGTATCTCTTTTTTTTTTCCGTACATAGATGCCCACTAACCGGCAGAGACGGAGCGAACAATGACAGGCCTCTGACTGCCTGCTATGAAGCCGAAGCCTTGAGTTGGGTGACGCTTGATGGTAACCTGTCGAGCTGAGGGAGGACTTAGGGTTCCACTGTCCATACCATCCTGGCTCTCCTCTAACATGTCAGTGCTGTAGAACCAAAGCAAATTTATACCTAATGACCAATATCAGACCGATTCACACATCACTTTATGGCCACAATAATCTTCAGAATATTTGATGTTAACCCTTATATTATGTTGAAAAAAAATTACATTCATTATGTTGCGGGTCATTTTGACCCGCACTGTGTAAATACATGCAAAATAGTCAAGAAAACAGGTTAAACCAATAGCCAATTTATTTTAGATTACTAAAACATTTAGTCAAACGACAAACCATACAGTTTTAATTCACACACTTTATTTACGTTTAAAATGTTCCCTCTTCACAAATTTTTTTTTTTTTTAATTTACCTTTAAAATTCGCTAGTTACTAATATTTTAAACATTCAACAATTTTAAAGTTCTCCACATGATGGTAAGAATGTAACTGCTTTCTGCAGATGGAATTCATACATTTCACACAAGATGTACTTGTTTTACTGTCCTCTCAGGAGGGACAGAGATGGGATCTTCTCCTCTTCTCTTCACCCGTCTCCACTTTATGTTGGTTGGGTAGCTGGCAGTCTTGCCCTGGCAGCTGTATATTGCTGTGACTTTGTCCAGATTGTCAACTCCTCCTCTGGTTGAGTTATAATCCAGGATCATTTGTGCCTTCAAGTCCTTTTTGTGCTCAGAGGTATATCAGCTTGGATTATATTCATGATAAGAACCTTCTGTTCCCAACATGGTCAGCTTTCTTTTCTGAAGTTCTTCTCCAAGGAGGTAGGACATAGAGGTTGTCACAAGTGATGTTATGACTTGAAGCCCTTCACTCATATCCAGCATCACACACATCCCCTGATTCTTCTTTCCTCGAGGTAGCTTTCCAGTATATACTTGCATATTCCATGCATAGCTGGATTTTCCACCTCAGGCTGCCCATATTATGATATGGGCATTCTGAGAAATGCTGACTGAATCTCCTCAATTCTTGTGATTGCAAATCTGGTAGGACCAGGAGTTTTTTATCAAATTAGCTGATTATAGTCTGCATCAACTTTGGTGTGGTGATGTTGTCACACTTGCGGAAGATGATTGCCTCATTCCTGGGCTTTTATTTGTTTGGGGGATAATAGCAGACTCTTCTTCTGAATCCTTCTCATAGTAGGAGAATTGATCATGTATGTCAACAATAACTTTGTCTTCTGATTCTGAAATATCTTCTGCCTTAGAAGCCTCTTCCTCTGCATCACTATCCCAATACAAAATTTGTGAAAAAGACTACTCAGCTGTAATCCTTCAGGAGTTCAGTTTTTGGTGAGTTTTTTCATATAGATGACGTGAGAGCAGTGACAAGAACCAGTTTAAGAAAGTTCTCTCCCTTACCACACCTGGGTCTGGGTCTCAGAGGCAAATGAAAAGAATAAAGTACATCCAAGAGCCATTTTTATTTACCTGAATGGCTACTTACCCACATTAAAGTGTCCGGGTCAAAATGACCCACAACATCATATTTGTATACATACTCTGCACAGACACTCCACTACACATCAGAGTGACCAGATTTTACATACATGTTCATGAGCCCAGATGAGGAAAAGTCACCAAATTTCATGAAGAAAAAAAAAGGTTAACCAGTACTTTGATCAACACAAAAACTGAAATGGGTCAAATTGACCCTTAACATAATATAAGGGTTAAAGGAGTCGTGTGAGATTCCCCCCTTGTTGAGTAAATAATTTATAGAAGCAACTTCTAGTGTAAATACAGCTGCCAGTCTTTTCGCAAAACACTTTATGTTTTGTCAATTTTTCTTTGCTAGACATTTCATGCTCAGATAGATTGTTTGCAGGGTTTTATAAAGATAAGATGTCATTCCAAATTCTCAATAGGATTCAGGCATGTTTCCATTGCTTTAACATGTTTCAGGCATGTTTCCATTTAACTTATTTTTTTAATTTTAAGTCAACTTTAAAAAAGAAAAAAAGGAAGCAAGAATTTGTGGTGTTTTTTTATTTGGTTTGAAGCAAATTAACCAAGCAGGGCAAAGCGTCCTACGTCATCATCCACTTTATGTCGTCATGCATGGCTGTAGCAGGACATAGAGGCTGTAATCTAGCACTGACTACAGATCAGTGATGGAGGACAGTTTTAATCAATGTGCTGCTGTCAGGACAGGTGTTGCTACATCAACATGTCAGCTAGTAATGGTGCTGCTGCTTCCAGCTAGATCAGAAATGGCTGATCACTCACGTGAAGGTAAAGTTCACTACATTAGAGTTGATTTGAAAAGTGTTTCCATCTCTCATGTGGTGCATCAACCCTTTTGCGCAAAAGCCAAAAATCACCTCAAGTACTCATAAAAACCTTTTTTTTTTGTGAATTTAAGGGAGTTTATTCATCTTTTGGTGTTTACATCGAGTTTTACTAAAGCAATACTTTAAATTGTGCATTCGGAAAAGCTAATAGAAACCCACCTATTCTAATGCACACAAATATTTTAATTGAAAATGTGCGCTGTAGCTCTGGGGTATTCTTAGGGTTGCTGTCCTGATAGATTTTGAACCTCCAACAGGTTTTTTTTCCCCCAGATTGGCCTCTAGTTTCCACCATCTACCTTCCCTAGGAGCTTCGTAGCTATAGGAAAGAATCAGCACAATACGATGCTGCCACCTTGTCATGTGCAAAACCTTACTCATGTTTAGCATGAGTAAGGCCAAACCATTTCATAATGACTTCATTTGACCAAAGAAAACATCTTCCATAGGCTTCCTGTGCTCCATTCAGGGACATTATGGTTTTGCCACACTTTTATAAAGACTGGATTGCTGTCCACTTTACATTATGGTTTACTTTTGATTTCTTAGGTTTTGCCATATTCTGTTTTTTTTTTTTCCATTTGCATATTTGTTTGGTTAGTTCACTTTCTGCCTGGTGTTTTCTAGTTTATTACTTATTATTTTTAGCTGGTGTGGATTTACTGTTAGGATTCCTGTCTGTGTGGTTTGTGTTTTTGTGTTTGTCTCCCTTCCTCCACCAGGAGGCGCCTGGTTCTGGTCCGCCTCCTCACACACCTGCGGAGGGTTACCTCGTTAACGAAGTGCTCTTTAGCTGCTGACTGCCACTACCTTGACGCCAGAGTGTTTGCCAGTTTTGGGTACTCTAGCCAAGCTGAATTCTGCTGAGTTAAACTGAGTTTTTGTCAACCTGACTCTTAACCTTGTTATTTTGTCTTTGCCTCTCGGCAGGAAGTCATCCTGCAAACTGGATGTTCTGGACCTTCTCTCCCTGGAAGGATCATCTGAGCTTCAAACTGAGCTGAGGATTCAAACTGGTGGTTTGGATCCACTTTCCTCCAAGAGATCGTTTGAGCTTCACACTGAGCAAGGGATTCATCTCCACAACAACCCGTTCAAGTACCACAGGAAATCTAAGTGGCAGTTAGTTTCTCGGTTCACCTACAAACGACCGCATTCTGGGTAAACCCTGTCCGCCCTCCATCGAATGAGACAAACACTGGAGCACCCCACACCGACTGGAGTTAAGAGTCAACCACTTATCTGGAAACGTGAGTCTATTTCTCCTCTTCAAGTTCGAGAATCTAGTTTCCCACTGAGCCTGAACTAACCGTAGTATCTTCCCCTCACTTTCCAGTTCCGGTTGAGCAGTGTTCAGAGCAACACTGGATTCTTCACAATTCCCTCAATAAACCTGTTAAAACTTTCCCCTGGTTTCTCTCTGTATTGGTTTTTCTGTTTTTTGGGTCAGACCATAGTTAAATCATGACATTTACTTTTAACAGTAGTGATGAATTGGTTCTATTTGTTTTCTCCTTGTGTTTTTCCTTGTTTATTTTTTCTAATAGTCATCCAGAGCTCTCAAAGCTCCCACTTAATTGGTAGATTCCATGCACCTGTGTTTCTTCATTTCTTCTCTCGTTTGCACCTGTTTTCCCCATCATTTAAGCCTTTAGTTTGTTGTCAATTATCATCTGTTTCTCAGTTTATCTCCGTGTCATCTCATCTGTTTTGCTGTTCTTCTACCTCATACAAGAACCTATGATGTGGCTTCCAAGTGTCAGTTTGCATTTTGGTCTGAAACAACAGATTATGACAATGTCTAAATAATTGTTTTCCTGTCAAATCAATCTTACTTCCCTAATTGTATTGTTTATGACTTTTTGGCTGTGTTCCTTGGTCTGGATGATACTTCTTCTCCTCTAATAAACCTCAAAGACCCTTAAAGAAGGGCTTTATTCAGGGTGAGATTAAATTATATGCAGGTTGATTTAATTATCAGTCTTCTGAAAGCATGTGGTCCTCTATAATTTATTCAACAGCATTAAAGTAAAAAATAATTTTAGATTTTAACTGTAATAAAAATTTGGAAAGCAGCCATTGTTTTTGTTTTCTTCAACAATTGTGCACCACTTTTTATTTGACTTTTTATTTGACTTTAATACAAATAAAATACAGTAATATTGGTGGTCATAAAGTGGTAATATTTGAGTTTAGAAAGCAGGATTATTTTTTTGCAAATCGCTAATATAATGCCAAGAAACAGAGGAAAAAAGCCCATCCCGATCTACTAATATTCTTGCAAATTCCATACCTTTCACATGCGTTAGTGTGTCCATCCTGGACCTTGGCCATTCCCCGAGAGGAGGGAGCAACATGGGAGAAGGTTCAGCTGCAAATGCTGTTCTCTGTGTCCCAATCATTCACTTGTTCACTGAAAAGAAATCAAGCAGATATAAAAAAAGGCGGAAGGTAAGACAAAGTTTGGCTTTCTTTCTTCACAAAATAAACTAAAGTAGAAAAAGACAAAAAACAGACAAACAACAAAACAGAGTTGAGTATGTTTTGAAAGATTTGCCTGAAGTATCTGGCAGCAAAACCCACAATTATGAAGAACCTGTAGAACACAGAGGATGTAACACATTAAGGTCTCTCAATCTGACAGTTTCTGCCTGCGTGGACTACACAAATGCTGTGAACCACACATGCTCTTTTACAGATGCCTGCGTGGGTGGCCGTGAAAGCATGGCTGCTGAGAAAGAGTGAGTGTGTCAGAATGGGGTAAAAAAAAAATGGAAATCATTGTGTGAGGGAGAGCAAAACCAGATATTTGTGCCCATATCTATGATGATTGCTGACTCAAGATGAGACGTCGATTGTAATGTTAATAGAGCAGATAGGCTGGAATAGGAAAGATGCAGACAAAGAGCATGGCTGCAATACTCTGGATTGTTACACAGGGGCACATTATTGAAAGCAAATATCTTCTGAGTGCCATTTTCAGAGAAAAAAACGGACCTGTCAGCAAAGAACGGAGGGCTAGTCACACTGGTCAATGGTTTAGATTTATGTTTTGCTTGGATGCCCGTGCTGTAGGGGGGATGCTTTATTTACAATTGCAGCAAATCATAACTAAAATCTGACTTGTGGCACTGTGTTAAATTAGCTTTTGGATGTGTCAGACAGACTTCTACATTTATTTATTTATTTTATTTATTTATTTCAGGAATGTTGCAATGCATCTTATTGACAGGAGAACGTGGTGTTTTGTTTTTTAAATCTTCTCCTTCATAACTCGCAATAATTGATGAAATCATGGATTTTACTTTTTAGCATAACATCCTAAAGAAGAACTGTCAGTATTTGACCTTCAGCTCAAGAGCATTTGGGTTTTGCATTGCAATTCAATCCAGCAACGATGCTGTGGCAAGTCCTTAAAAGAATATCATTCATGTCGAATAAAAGCATTTCAGCTACGAAAAGTGAGCAAAATCGTTTATATAGAATGATGTTAATGACAAGCTGTTATCGCTGATGCTACCACTCATTAGGGTTAATATTACCTTTTAAGTTACATGTCAAGGTTATTTAGCTTTGTTTTTTTCTGATTGAATAAATGAAATCTTAATTCTTAATGTGCATTTTGTTGGTTTTAAGTGTGAGTGATCAAACAAAATGGTTTGAATGATCGGAAGCATGTTCGGGTGAAACAAAACACAAGAAATCTGCTTGAGGGGGCATATTTTTCCCATCTGTTTATATAATAAGGATTTTAATATACCGTAATTTAAGTATTTAGTGTTCATGTCTATTGCGCTGGGCTATATCAAAGAAGCACATAGGAGAGGCACACAAAGAACCATTGCTTGCTTGTTCTGCAGCTAAAAAAGAAAAACATAAATTTGATACTTCCAGTTCATTCTGGAAAGGCTGATGCTTTCCATTCATCCTTCCACCCTCTTCTAATGTCATTTTCTTTCTACCATCTGGTACTGAAACAAACCATCCCATACATCTTGTCTTTGACTGGTGGTTTGTGAGGGAGGTACAAAGATTGCTGAGGGTTATGTTAGAAACTGCTCTTTTTTGTAGCGTGAACAGTGTGATTTGTGATTTCGTGAAGAAAAAGTGACATTGTAGAGAGTAGAGACCAAACTGGAACTAAAAGCTTTAAACAACGATCTGCCACCAACCTGATTGTTATCCAAGAACTTGTTTCACTCCTCCCCTTTTTTCTTCTTCCTTCTGTTTACTATCCTTAGGCTTTTTGGATACAACACAGAGTTGGCAGCCTTAAATTCCTATAGCTAAGTTTAAGGGATTAGTTTCATCATCCTGAATGAGTGGAGCGGTAGGACCTAACAGATGGGTGGGATGATAACGGCAGCCAACAGCCACTGCAGCTTACATGTCTGCAAAGACAAACAGTTTTTCAGCAGAGGGAGCAACCTTTTGCTAAATGAAGGCACAGGGGAATTCTGTCAAGAAATGATCCCCAAGGACATTGGCAGGCCTTCCCGTTGCTATGGCTGCAGCTTTACTATGCTTGTCGAAGCTGCGGTGGATGGAGGGTTTGTGGGTGGATGGGAATAGTGATGCAGCAATGTATGTGAAAGAAAGCTAACCAGACACTCTTTGATTACTCTGCAGCCACAATGGCTTGATTCCAGCATGTCCTCAGGCACTGGAGGTCAGAGCTTCGTATACCTACTCTGTTCCAGTGTCAAGGTCTGCAGCTTCTCTCCGCGCCTCTGGGTCTGGAAGATCGACCTTTCTTTTATCAACCCTGAGGGCCTGAACTCATTGACACCGTCATAGGGGACATTGCATTTTTATTCAGCAAAAATACCAGCAAAACAGTCAGTTTTACAAGCCAGCATTCCAGCCCATATATAAGCCAGTATACTCCTCATTAAAGGCTTTGTATCTGGTATCTGTATTGGGGCCCGCAATAGAAAAGCAATGGTATTCTCTCAACATGCATCGCATGGAGGCACCTATTATTCTATACCTCTAAATTGGACTGTATATCATTTTCCATTATAATTAATGCAGCCTAAATCATGTGTCAAAATGTACAAAGATCATACACAAGATGTTTACAATTACTTTTGTCTGTATTTTCAGTTACAATGTAGATGGAATCGACCAAAAGCTGAGCCAAAAAACCCCACAGAAATATACTATTTGTTTTAGCCTTCACCTGGTTGTCATACTTTCACTTACAAACACAGTTTCACTTCCTTTTTCTTAGCCCTAACTTTTAAAAACTGAAAATGGTTTGTGCATACCTGCTTTGGTTTCTCTAAAATAAGAGCTTAAACAGCACAGTTTGTGGAAAAGGTCAAAGTAAAAGGAGGAGCTTTTTTTTAGAGAGAGAAGGACTTTTACCTCTGCCAAATGGCCCCAAATTAAGCTTTATGGTTGCTATTTTTTTATTTTTTTCATCAGTTTGAAGCCTCTGCTTTCACACAAGTTTGTAAAATTTCTTTGATTTGGTTTTCAGTCAAACCTATTCGATTAAACGAAAATTTCAAACCAATGCAACATGTTTTTTTTTTTGTTTTGTTTTTTTAAGTGAGAATTTGGATCCGGAATCCTAGAGTGAAAAGGCATGGAATAAATTAAAGCATGTATGTGCCAACATTTCTTACCACTGAATCAAAACAAAACTGAAGACATATTTTGGGGCCAAAGGAAGATTGTTTAAATGCCAGCATACAGCTTCAGTTAATACAACTAGAAACCATCAATAAGGCTCGAAATGAGTGTAGGATTGACTTAGACCTGAACCTTCAGAGACTCATAGACAGTAACAATGTCAACCTTCTATCACATAAAAAACAACTCCAGGATTAAGGTCAATAGAACCTGCATTATGCAGGAAAACACTACGACATTTTTAGCCCATACTGTATCAAAGATAAATGAACATTTTAATTAATCTTAACACATCTAATTTATTACACCACTTGATGAGATAATAGAGTACCGTTGGATTTCAAAATAAGATATACAGTATAGAATACAATATCTGACACAGCAGATTATTGCAGTAGATTAAGGATTAAGGATAATAATTATTAAGGATTGTTACCAGAAATCAGTTTTGAAGAATTTACTATTATAGGCTTTTAACATCAGAATCTTCTGAAATGTTCAATATATAAGCCTTACCTTTAAACTAAAAACTATATAATGTAAATTTGCAGATGGTAGCATAAAATGTGAACTGGAAGTAGCTTCCTTAGACTAATGGGTCTATTTTATCATTAAAACAATACCATGCCAGATTTTCAAAAATAAGGTATCAACATACTCTACAAAATAAAATGCTTAATATATGTTTTAGCAAATCAAAACCTTTTTTAGACATGAACCACTATGGTCTTTTCTAAACAGAACACATAGAAAATTAAAAAATAAAGCTTCAGTTCACTGTAACTATGGAACCATGTAATTGATATAGTAATAATTTTATTGGAATTAGGTTCCATATGACTAATGGTTAAATTCCATTCCCTTTATTTATATAGTGCCAATTCACAACAAGTTATCTCAAGGCATATTACAGTGAGAAGTTAAACACTTTCTGATTGCATCAAGTCAAGTAACTTTGAAACTTTTGCTCCTCTTGGAAGCATGTAGTGAAAGCAAATATTCTCTTTCATCGTGTTGTTGAATCTACAGCATTCCCTCACACCGAATTCAGAGACAATGGAGAGGAAAAACTCCCTTTTTAAGAGGAAGACACCTCGAGCAGAACCAGGCTCAGTGTGAGCGGCCTTCTGCTGAGGCAGACTGGGGTTTCAAGCAGACAGGAGCAGACATACAAACGGAATACAGAAGCAGTGATCCTAGACTACCTTCTTTGCTCGAAAAGGCAATGATAAACTTGCTCCACAGGTGACTTTGTCAAGGAAATAAACAGTAAGATGATCTCTGGGCAGGTTTAAAACTGATAAAAGGGAGCACATACAGTTAGTTACAGTAACAGCAGAGCCCAAATGTCCAGGAGAGAAACAGGACTAAGCACTGTCGAACGGGCCAGGCCATCGTCTGTAATGGAAGTTGTTAATGGCAGCAGCCCAGCTGATGCCTCCCTCGAGAATGCTGTCATAGCTAAACAAAGAACCAGGCTATATGAAGCTAAAGCTACAATGAGCATAGAAAGCGGGCAGAGAGAACATGGAGTCACAGAATTGTATAATAGAAGTAAAATGAAAAAGATGTACCGCAGTTCCTGTAACAAAATCGTTTAAACCTTACATAAACTTTACCTGATACAAGCTCAAACTAACCTTTGGCTCTGGTCTAACAGCTCCTCACCAAGCAGCCAGCCCCGTATACATTTCCTTAGTAAATTTCTATTTTAACTATTATTATCGTCAGTCCCATGCTTGTATAAATATGCCTGGCTTTAAGGGTGTGTGGAATTGGGAGGAAACCCCAGTTTCATATTAGGCACACATGCCCTTGAGGAAAAATATATCTAAATCAATTCCAGTAACTTCCAAGTTTAAAAAGGACTCCCTGCACTGCTTTTTAGCTCTAAGTAAAACAAGGATTTGACTTCAATAAAGGGTATTTAAGCCGTGGCTGTTTGCTGATTAGAGCGAGGAGCAGAAATGCAGAAAGACTTTCCGAGTTTCTTTACAGTATCATAAAACATGACTACATATTAAAACGTATGTGTTAATTAGTTTATATCCATAGCTTCCATTTAAATGTCAAAAATGCAAAATTGTTACAAAACAATCAAGAAGAAACATTTAGAATACATATATATATATATATATATTTTAAAAACATGTCAATGAGAAAGCTGGTTGGTCTGTGAAACGATGAAAGATGTGAAGGCAGGAAGATCTTTGAATGATGGGGAGGATGTTTTTTTTTAATAAAAAAAAAATCTTCATAAATATCTTCTTTAAAAAAGCAGAAGAACAACTGAAAACTGTTGAGGAGATAAACCCCCCTGCTCTATTTAATCCAAATGCTATGAGTAACAAACAGGACACTAAGTTTATTCATATTTAATATTTTTATTTAATTATTGCAGAGTGTTTAATGTCTGTTATTTAACTACAGATAGAGATTCTGACCTCTTTACAATCTTCTGTGATCACATCAGCAAACAATCCCTGGGTTTTAAAGCCTTGTCTCAATGTTATGCACTTCATTTTCATATTTTGCACTGCAAAAAATAGAAATCTAATTAAGTTTATTTTTCTTTAAAAAAGAGCATTTCTTTCTTGAATTAAACAGTTAAGTGATACACTTTGCCAATGGAATAAGGCCATTTACATCTAAAATAAGAAAAAACAATTGTGTTGTCTTATTCCAAGTATATATTATCTAATTATCTTATTTTAAGAGTAAAAATACTCATTCCATTGGCAAATCTTATTATTTACTTGCTTGAATTATGCTAAATACACTAATTTTAAGACATTTTTACTCGTTTCCAGATCGTTTTTGCAGTGTGTGTATCTTTGACCCAAAAATAAGATTCCTATAGTTTAACAGTTTGTTAACTCGTTAATGATAAAACTTGTTTTATGAAATGTTACGGGGATAGCAAATTAACTAAGGTGTCTAACAGGGGGAGAGTGTAGCATGAGGAAGAAAAGTTGCTGTAAACAAGATGACATAATACCTTTCTGCAACAGAATAAGCAATGAAGAAAACTACAAAAATAATGCATACATGTTTGTTTTCTCTTGAGCGTCCAGGTGTGATTATGAGAATTTAAATGCTGTTGTTTGTACACAAATTGTACGTTGGAAGATAGCTGACTGAGCATCCGACAGGCTAGGAGACCTACAATGGTCAATTGCTTTATTTGTTGTGATTCTTATTTTTTTTGTGTAATGAAAAGAGAATTTTACAGGTGTTTGGTATGCAAAGTAATTTTCTGTTAGATTTTCTGTTTTGGGGTTTAAAATAGTAAATTCTTACAATGCAGTTTAACTTAACAAAAAAAAATATATAAAAAAAATAGAAAATGCGTTACCCATGATTTAATTATTATGAAAACATGATTACTAAAACTGTTAAAATAGTGTAGACAACAAAATCCTTTCAACACCAAGATGATGGATAGCCTTACTCTATATTTGATGCATTTGAGAAATCTTATAATCAAACTTAGTCTTTAAACCTAAAAATTCAAATTCTAACAGCTTTACTTTTGTCTTTCTTAATATGCATTTTAAATGCAGTACTATTTCCTTCGACACTAAATGACTTTCAAACTTGCATTAGCAGCTGTCTTTCTTGTAATTTAGTTCCAACATCAGTCAGTAAAGAATCCATTTCAGTACCAGAGAGCATGAAACTTCCTCATGACACCTTTAATTATCTGTCTATTTTCTTTTTACACTCGAGGAGTTTCTTTTTACTCATTTTACTGCGTTAATGATGGTTAATGGTTAATTTCACTAATTAACGGCATGTGGTAAATGTAAATGCCATAATTATAAATTGTAATTTGTTGCAGAGATGGAATCACATTTGGAAACTGGGATTTGGGAAACACTAATTGGAAACTGGGGAGAACAGTGTATCGCTGCGTCTAATGGAATCTTTGACTTTGGAAAGGAGAAAATTGGTCAGTGCGATCGCAATTATATATGACGCACAAGCAGAGTTTGTATCCTCTATGTGAAGAGAAATAATTACACTAAATTGCCAAAAGTATTTGTTCACTTGCCTTGACTCACATACGAGCTTCAGTGACATTCTATTCGTAATCTATAGGGGTTCAATATGATTTCAGTCAAACTTCTGCAGCTGGAACAGCTTCAACTCTTCTGTGAAGGCTTTCCACATGATTTAGGAATGTTTATGTGAATTGTTGAAAATTCTTTTATAAGAGCATTTATAATGCCACACATTGATATTGGACAGGAAGGCCTGGCTCTCAATCTCTGCTCTAATTCACCCCAAAGGTGTTCTATAGACATGAGATTAGGACTCTTTGCAGGCCAGCCAAGTTAATCAAAACCAGCCTCTCCCGTCTATGTATTTAATGAACCTTGGATCGTATTAGAAGAAGAAGGGCCAGATCCAAACTGTTCCCACAAAGTTTTGGGCATGGAATTGTCTTAAATGTCTTAGCATGCTGAAGTATTTAGAGTTCTTTCACTGGAACTCACACTATAACCCCCCTCCACCAAACTTTACACTTGGTACCATGCAATCAGACAGGTACTGTTCTCATGACAACCAACAAACACAGAATTCCAGATGGGTGACCATGATTTGTCGCTTCAGAAAATGCATCTGTGGTGCTCTGGAGTCTAGTGGTGGCGCTCGTTACACCACTGCAGCTGACTCTTTGCATTGCATTTCATGATGTCTGTATGTGTGGATGCAGCGGATTGACCATGGAAACCCATTCCATGCAGCTCTCTGCTCTCTGTTCTTGAGCTAATTTGAAGGCCAAATGATGTTGTGGGGTTTTGTAGTGACTGAATCTGCAGAAAGTGGGTGACCTCTACACACTATTCACTGCACCATCCACTGACTCTGTAAGTTTAAGTGGCGTACCACTTCATGGCTGTCTTGTTGTCATTCCCAAACACTTTCCCATTTTCTCTGACAGCTGACTGTGGAATATTTAGGAGTGAGGAATTTCCAAGACTGGATTTACCTCAAAGGATCCATCCTATCAGTTCCACACTGGAATTTACTGAGCTCCTGAGAGTGAACCATTCTGTCGCAAATGTTTGTTAAAACAGTCTGCAAGCCTAAGTGCTTAATTTAATACATCTATGGTCATGGAAGGAATTGGAAAACCTGATTCCAATAATTTTGATTGATAAGCAAATACTTCTGGCAACATAGTGTGTATTAGATAAATAAGAATAACATTTGAAATACTGATATATTTATATTTTTGTGTTAAGGTAAGACCTATTCTTTCTCCCACATCACTGCAGACAATTCATCCTTGAGTTTAAACTGCCAACGTTTTATATCGGATTCAGTGAATCCTTGATCCTCAAGAGATTCTTTTAGTGTTTTTCAAGAGATGACACAATAATATCCCACTTGAACTGTGAAATGATCTTTGACAGATATAAAAAAAACTATTTTCCCATTTGGCCCCCAGTAATTTTACAAACATAAACACTCCCTTTGACAAAGTAGGCCCTGACTTCAATACTATATGTGTTGAGTTTAAATCTCACTTAACAAAATTTATTTATCTTGATATGATTTGAGATTTGTGTCCTAAAGTAACTGGGCTATGCACTGAGTACTTCAGCTGAAAGAACTCACTGGTAATGAACTTTATTTGCAGCAGTGGAAGACCCAGAGAAATCCTACTGGAAAACACAATGTAGTCCTTTGTTTTAGATGTCTATCTGTTGCAGCAGACTGCATTCATATGACAATATGACCTTCTCAGCTATTAAGAGCTGAAGAAGCCTGTTAATCTTTCTTTCATATAAGTCAGGTGCAGGGCAGTGAGAAAGCACCTAAAAAACAGAGACCAATGGTACTTGAAGCGCAGGATTGAGAACCACTGCTTTATCCGAAAAAGTTATATTAGAGTCAGTCCCCTGGTCCTCTTAGATCAGCTTTACATTGTGTTTTATTAGAACCATTGTATCATTAAAAATCTTTTACAGTCCTCTGACTATAATTGGATGTAGCTCCCATTGTTTTATCATTTTAATATCCTCTCTTGTCTTCCACCATTACGTCATTTTATTCAGTGTGCCGATAAAGTAAAGAAAAACGTATAATTTGACATCAATGTCCGCATTACCCTTATTGAAAATCTAATTTATTTAACTTTTTCTTGGTGTTTAAACTGATTTATATATATTTTTTCTCTCCCCAGTGTAGTGATCTCTGGGATTCTATCCCCCTGTCCCTGCTACCTAAAAAAATAAAGACAATCTATAATGCTATTATTCCCCTGAAAAATAAAGATAAAGAAAATCCACCTCCAGTCTGTATCTCTATCTCACTACCAATATAAATCTTTAGGTCTTCGCAGAGATATCCTTCCAAATTGGGCCAGGTTGTCCATTTATCAAGCACCACAGACCAGTTTTTAACTTTCACTTTCTGATGCTGTTGCACAACTTTCAGCTCTTTTCATGTATGTTTAAAATGTCCCCTGAATGTTTAGAGATTATTTAAATGAGCACCTTAATTTACATTCTTCATATTCTTAGCTATGGAGGTCTACTAAGGTGTATTACTAAGTGGCAAAATGTTTACAGCAGAGGCTTGAAGTCTTAAAAAATGTGTCCTTTTCCCTCTCAAACCATCACTGAACCCTTTTTGCTTTGTTGCAGGGCATAAAATCCTCCTGAAAGACTCCTCAACTTTGTACTGTTTTCCATGAAAGGGTGTAAAGGATATGCAACAATGCTTAGGTAGGTGGTAGAACATTGCCCAAAGCATCACACTCCCACGCTGGCTTTGCCTTCTTTCTATAGAGCACTGTGGTGCTATGGTTCTGCGGGTAAACAATGCACATGTACCCAGATGTCCATACAAGCTAAAAAAAAAAGAAGAAAATTATATATAACTTATAAACCACAGCATTTTCTTCAGTTGCGTTATGGTCCAGCTCTGATACCCATGTATTTATTTTCTGCACTTTTGGGATGCGAACCTGCCTGTGGAAAAAATAAAAATAATGTTAAGCTGGTTCCTCTCTTTATTTTCTTTGAAAATGTGTTCAGATGACACCATCCTACCTTCACTGCTGATCTACGTTAATTAACCATTAATTAACTGTTCCTTTTTTGGAGCACCTTTGATAGATACTGACACCTGCCAACCAGGAACACTCCGATAGGGCAATGATTTTAGAAATGCTGCGGACCAATTATCAACCCATCAGATTTGAGTTTAATCAAATAAAATGATTATTAATTACATACATCGTCCTCCCACTATTTATTTCCCATGAAAGTGGTCACAACGTTATGCTATGTTGATGTAAAAAATGGTAATTGCTTCTCAGCAGGTAATGTATCTGTTCTGGATCATATTTTAGAACCAGATATCCTAAAAGACTTGAAGTATCACAAAAAATATTTGCCTTTAACCCTGTAATGCCAAATGTATCATACTTGATACATACGGTTTCTGAAATGTT
>NW_015150689.1:712467-732431 GCF_000732505.1 Cyprinodon variegatus
ACAAAAAATAATCTTGACTTATCATAGTAATAAATTATTAATATCAATAATGTATTTCTGTTTTTTCTTTTAACATATTTTGTTAAAAGGCCAAATAAGGACTTCAAACCAAAAAAAAAAGTAATTTTCTGTTTTGTTTTAATCTTGGATCCGGCATAAAAGGGTTAAGTTGTTTTTTTTTTAAAGGAGAGAAGTAATTTTTTTATTGTTTAGATCAGCCATTGGAGCCTTTTCCCCCTAATATAGAACCACCATTACCATTTATGGATTATTGTTTTACTTTGGGGCAACCAGTTGTCGGTTTAAGCTCTGGTTTTCAATGTCGTTGTGTCCTTGGGCAAGACACTTCACCTGCATTCCCCACTGATGGTGGTCAGAGGGCCCGGTATCACCTGTGTACTGCAGCCTCGCCTTCGCAGTGAGCCCCAAGGCAGCTGTTGCCACCATCAGTGTGCGAGTGTGTGCATGAATGGGTGAATTAGTGGCGATTCTAATTAAATACTAGCCAGGCTAAATCTCCCCTGTAAATGTACTAAAACTATTCATAACATATGCATTGTTAAATTGAACAAATGTAGTCATTAAACTGCATTAAGGACCAATACCATTGCTTTACTTAAAAAAAACCCCAACAACAAACAGCTTTCTCAACAAAGGATACCTTTTTTGACTACTAAATATGTTTAATTAACTTAAATATGTAAAATCAGTGTTTGGCTGCACGTTGGCAGCAGCGAAAAGGATGGAATGAAAATTAATTTTTCTCTTAAAGGTACAGTACAGAAAAAATGTGTGTGACAATCTTGTTTAGAGGAGTCAGCAGCCAGACCATAAAAGGCACCATAAATGTGGTGTGTGGGAAAAATGTTTATCAAGGTAAGGAAAATTATTTATTTTATAGTGTTTTTTTATTTTTATGTGTCCAATGAGAAAGCAGAATAATGTGTCTGGCGATATATGTAGATGGCATTGATATTTGAAATTAAGTGTATAAGAGCTTTTTTCAAATCCTCTTCCTGCATTAGTTAGCTGCAACAACAAATTACTTTTGTGCCTCAGCTGAATGAATGTTGTGCATGTGTACTGCATATCAGTGCATAACAGTGTAGAATTAGCTTAAGGTGACTCTCCACAGTGAATAAAATATGAAAAACATTAACTGTTGACAATTCAGTCTTAGAAGTTTGCCAGAGTATTCTCAGATTAACAGTTTGAGTAATGCACAGATTGATTGTGTGTGGAAAAGTAAGACTTTCAGCTGCTTCCCTTCACTGCTGTCATGCTTTACTTAACCACTGCAGGTGGCATAATGAAATTGATCAAACCATTGACCATAAGAGATAATAGGTATGTGTAAACTCATAGGCTGATAGGGAGTCATGTGGAGATAATGAGAGCTGGGACCAGCGGAGACTGCCAGAAAATAAGGAATAATGGAAAAACCAAACCTGGTTCCGAGACATATTATAGAAGAACAACTTCAAGAAAAGGAAAAAAACAACGACAGCACTGAAATGTTGATTTGAACAGTAAGGGAGAACATTGAGAAAAGACATCCCTTAGGAAAATTTCTGCCAAAGCTGAAACTTACTGAACATGCTGACATCTTGTCAGTCTTATCTGTATTGAACATCCTCTCTGTCTTCCTCCTCCTTCCTCAGTGAGTCACTTTGTTCTTTTAGCACATTGCTGAAGACAAATGCATGATTAATGACAGCAGGCCAACTTTGACATAAACTGTCATCCAGTGGTAGGGCAGTTGTGATGTGTTTATATTGCTCATGATGTGAACCGTAAAAACAGTTTATGGAGCTCATAACATGAACAGAGTAAAATTATTTATATGCCTGCCTCACAAATCGATAAGTAAAAACTTCTCTTCACACATTTCAGATTTTATTCGTTCTGTTATTGTAAAAAAATATGGAATTTTTCATATTTTTGATTCTGTACTTGCAGTTTGGCTGCAAATGTGAAGCTATTTCACCATTTTTTAGATCCTCAGGAGAGCTAGAAACAGAGAAGGTAGTCCAGGCATTAGGTAAAGCTTAGCTGTCAAACCCATCCACATGTGGAAGGTGCTTTTTATCGACTGGTTTTGACTGGCCTTGAGCAGTGCAACTATTCCATTATGAATGATGTTATTCAAACAAATATCGCTCAACATCATGTGAGAATTAATATCTAACCATGAGAATTTGACTTCCAGTAGCTCCTCTTAAAACCAAGAACATTTTACCAAAGGAAAAGCTTCAGACAAGGTTTTAATCCACAGGAAGCTGGTTTGAAGCGTCCACGTCCTGCTTTGAATTTGCCTGTATCTTTACAATGCGACGGTGCCTTAAAGAAATACTGATTCCCCTTCATCTTTCCCACAATTTCTCATATCATAAGTGCAAAATTAAATGAATGTTGTCTATTTTTTATTTGACATACCAATGAAAAGTAGCATAAAAAATATAAAGTGGAAAGAATATATATTTCGAAAACATTTTACAAAACAAATATAAAAATGACTACCTTTATTCTTATTCAGACCCTTAGCACTTTGTATAAAAGAAGCGTTTTTTTATGTGTCCTCCTGCTTTGCACATCTGTCATTTTTTTTTAATGTTGAATGATTTCTATTCTGTGTTGCAGAATGGCTTTCAATAAACTCAGTCAGACCAGATGTAGAATGTCTACGAACAGGTTTTGCTGCTGATATTGAATTTGATTTTAGTTTTGCTCCTTCCATGTCAGCATAAATCCTCACTTGCTTGTTTTGTCCTCAGTGAAGGAAGGCATCCCTGCAGCAAGATGATGGCAGCACCTTTTAACCGCAGTGGTAAAGTTGTGTTTAGGGGAATGTGCTTATAGGTCTAATCGATACATTTTTAGTCTCATCAGCATCTTCTTTCACTGGACTTCTGAGTTCCCCTCGTGTCAAACAGACTTTTTGTGACTTTCTTAAACGGTGTTCCTTGTGACTGTTTATTTTGGTCTATATTTTCCTTTTAGTTCACTAAATTGTTCTAGTAATCCTCAAAGGACTTTGCTGAAAAGCTAGAATACAGAGCAAAACACTACATGCTGATGGCTTCTTGATTTTTTTAAGGCATCAAGCTAAAAGGGGCTGATGCAAAGCAAGCATTTAGATTGTAAATATATGTGTTTTTTTGTTCTATCTCATTAAATCTCATTGAAGTTTATAATCCTGATATAACAAAATTCAACACATTTCAAGGTTAAATTATGCCTCTGAGAAACACTGTATTCTATTTTGGTTCAAAAAGGGTTAACGATGGGTCAGGAGGTAGTGGTTCATACTGTAACCGGTTGGTTGCTGGTTGGAGCCCAGGGCCACTAATTGAATTGAAGCCTTGTTTCTGTCAGCCTGCCACAAGGCACCTGTTTCTACGATGTAGCTATACTCATCACAGCGTAAAAGTGTGCATGACTGAATGTAGTGTAAAGGGCTTTTTGGTCCTTGGTATAGATAAATCACTATATGAGTGCAGAGCATTTACCAAACATATAAGAAAATTCCAGTATGGGCAGAAATGAAAGAATTAGATAATCATCCTACTTCTTTCCTCATAAGGGGCAGATTCTTTTGTTTCAAAGTTCAAGGGGAACGCCGTTTATTTTTTCTCACAATGGGCCCTTGATTTTACGTTATTACATCATGTTCTACTCACCCATATGAGTTTTGTGTCATTTGGAGATGTTCCGAAGATAATCGGTTAGGTTATATCCAAATTACGCCTTTCTATGGGCAACGACTTGAAGGCACAAACTAAACTTTTCATAATTTATTCTTTATGGTACGCCAGCATTCATAACATGTAGGCAAATCACTGTCCCAAAGACATCCACGGTTATATTTTTTATATTCATATTTTTTTTAAACAAAACAGCCTGTGTATGAAATCATACGCTCAGGCTGGCTACCATTCATTCGTCCTGTCCACTGAACGGCTGCTAGTTTTACGGATGACGTCATACACATTCCGCTTTGTTTTTAAAAGATATAAATATAAAAAACATAACCGCTGATGTCTGGGGGACAGTGATTCGCCTACATGTTATGAATGCTGACGTACCATAAAGAATAAATTATGAAAAGTTTAGTTTGTGCCTTAAAGTCGACTGCCCACAGGAAGAAGTTACTTGGATATAACCTAACGGAATATCTTCAGAACAGCTCCAAATGAAACAAAACTAATATGGGTGAGTAGAACATGATGTAATAACTTAAAATCAAGGGGCCGATGTAAAAAATAAAAAACGGCGTTTACCTTTAAGCACAGAACGTGGCTGCATGAAACTGTCCATGGTCCTGATTTGTACTAAATTTGGATGTTATATCTTTTGTTAAAGACTTTTTTTGGTTGTCACAACAATTTTCAGTTACTCAAATCTCTTTCAGTCTTTGTTGATTTAGTTTCATGTGAAAAGCTATTCGACAAAAAAATCCCCCAAAACCCAAGAAGTAATTAAGAAAATAAATTACGTATAAAGGGAATGGTAATTTGAAAGAGAGGGCTGATTACTCTGAAAGAATAATTGCTAGACGAGTTAATGTGACCTTAATTTCAAAAGATTTGTTGTGAAAGAGAGAAAAAGAGAACTCTAATCACTCTCTAATCAAATGTTTAGCTATTTTGTTTAGTTATTTTGTGCTGACCACAATGTAGAAGAGAGAACTGAAAAATATTTGTGGCAATTAATCAGTTATTAGAAAAATTGGAGAATTATTATATTGTTGTTTTATTGTTTATTTAAAAAAGCTGTCCTCTTTAGCCAGAATTAAATGTAAAAACATATATTTAAGTATTTCACCTACCTTAAGCCAATGAAAAAACATTAACTAAAACATAAAATTCTTAAATATCCAGTTATAATTACATTTGTGTTTTGGTTAAGGACAGGCTAGGCTGATAATCAATCAAATCCGTTTTTAGCAGTTTCTTTTTTTAGATGGGAACTGTTATCTTGTAAATGTTTTAAGTATATCCCAATAAATTTTGGCAGGAACGTTTAAACCGGTCAAGGTTTAACAGAGGCACAAAACCTGGTCAGACTGAGTAGATTTAAATTTGGAGCAGTGACTGGCTTAGGGGGTGTGAATGGCCAAGTTCAGAGCTAAATCCCATCCACAATGGGATATAGAGAATAAAGAGGCAATCTACCACATTTGGCATCCATGAAACTGAAAGTGAGTTTGGTGATAGTATGCATATGAGGCACAGACAAAGATGAACTGCAATAAAATAAAAAAAAAAAAAAAAAAACTTTTGTAGCTTTTTCTTGCTGGTTAAATGCATCCAAATGAGATCACAAATGAAGTAAAAACATTATTATACACAAAAGAGAATTTAAACATATAAAATAGACGACATCCTTGCATTTATTAGACTCAAGCTTATTTTTCAGTACTGTATTCCCTCACCATCACCTCTGAGGTTTGCATCTTTCCTAAATCAAAGTACAGGGATGCAAAAGAGCAACAATGTTGACATGGTAACAAATCTACATAGAGCTACAGGGCAGAAATGAAATGCTTGCAAAAAAGAAAAAAAAGAGCAAGACACGAGTGATCAGTCATCAGCTACCAAAGGTTGGGAGGAGATGCAGTTTCTCTTGACTATCTCTTTTGGATCCATGCTTTTACTCTAAAGTTTCTCTTTGCTATATGGAGTCATGCTTCACTATGTCAGAGGAGAAATCTGAGAGTATCTGAGACCACTTGTGTCTGGCATTAATTCATATGAGACTCTATCTGGACTCTGCAAATGCTTTTATTCTTCTTATATGCATTTCTTTTCTATTTCTAACCTTTCAAGATGCATTATCGCTATATCTAAACGGCAGTAAAAAAAAAAAAAAAACAGGCTATGAAGGGTAATACACCTGCCCTTTACAAAACCATTTCCTGACTTCTCTACATATATGTTTTGGAGTCTTATTCACGTTAGGTATCACTGGTAATTGGTATCAAGGTATAAGAAAGGGAAAAATGCATTGTGATACAAGTGAAAGTAACTTTTGTAGGTCTGTATGATTTGTGGAAAACCCAATTGATCCCCCTTCCCCCACATGTTGCTGTAAATTGCTGTGCCTTGTTGTGAAAATAAGGTTTCTGAACCATATTTGTGAAGATGCTCAGTCATCAAGGTCATAGTCAAGCTTGAAAAGGTTCATTCGAGGCAACTGGATGTAAAGGTTTTCTATAATTTTCCCTCGATTAGTTTGCCTAAAAAGATAATAATTTTATTTATTATTTATTTATTTATTTATTCCCTGTGTTTTGTGTTGAAAAAAATGCAAAGCAACAGCCAAGTCCAATTGTTAAAGGAAAAGTACGGTCAGCAAGGAATAACGAGTGTGTCATTATTTATACTTAAAAATCGAATATGTTCACGCTGATTTAATGAATTTAGCATTGATTAGTAAAAAAAATACAAACAATATTTTTTGTTGCGATCACTGAGTCCAGGAGTGGCCATTTTTGTCCAAATAACACCTCACTCCTGACATCTTCCAGCAGTGACATCACGATGCGGTAAGCCTAGCACCATTCTCCCGGCTTTACAAGCAAAATCACTGGGAAGTATTAGACAAATCTGCAATCAACATATTTAAGAGTTCGAGAAGACTTCACCATTGAAATTCACCAGAGCTATAGCTAAACTGACAATGCCCACATGCATGGCAGTTGGATGTTGAAATACATCAGGTTTGTCGTTGGATTGCCAATTTGAAGATGGAGGATTTGCCACCGAACTTCTGGCCAGAGGAGAAACACGTCATTAATCTGTCGCTCTCTGCTTCGCATAATGCACTGGTCATCGCTATCAGGGATAATAGCCGTTGTGACAAACATCAGATACAGCACTGGGACTTGATCAACAGCCGATACCGCACTGTGACGTCACAAACTGGTAGGTGGCAGCAGTGCTCTTTGACAAACATGGATGTCTCCAGTAAAGCACATTCAAATGAAATGACTCTTAATTAAGAAAAGCTTATAATTTATTGAAAAGTATGTAAAAATTTCATACTTAAAGTACTTTCAGAAGTTTGCATCCTGAATGTGACCGGACTTTTCCTTTAAGGATCTGTAAGTTTTTCCAAAGTTTCCCTGTTAAGTGTGATTTAAGTTTAGTGAAGGTGAGTAAACCTGGAAATCTGTGTGCATTTCCATTAACCATCATGTTGCACAAATTCCAATTAGGAAAATATATTTGCTAAATTGAAACACTGCAATTTAAAAAAGAGACACACTTTTTGTAGTTTTTGGTCACATCGAGATAATCATATTTCACAAAACTGCAATGGAAACAATGTTTCCACATTACACAGGCTACCTGATCTGGAGCCGGTCCTTACTGCCTTGTAAAAAGATGATGAGGAAAACTGGAAGTAGTCAGAAGATTATGATGTGGCATATTGGGTTTCACTTTTTTGTTTTATATTTAGTTCATAGCAATGAGCTTCAGCTGGAAAATGGATATTGATTGATTGATTGATTTTATTATTACAGACTCAAGGTCCAATATACATTAAAAGAAAACAGATACACTTAGAATAAAAAACAATAAGAGTACAACAGAGAAGGTGCCTAACCATTTAGGAGGCAATTATACCAATGTCTCCAAAGCACAGATGAGTATTTAACTGCACTATATTTGACATTGGTGATCAGTAAAATAATTTTATTATTAGACTCATTTAGACAACAAATAAATTTATACATAAGCTTTCTCAAAACAGCCATAAAAGTCCTGACACTGACAGGTACAAACAATTCACTGGCACTGGTCCATCTGGCTTATTTATCAAAAGTCTTAGTGTATCATTAAAAGCCACCTTCAACTTATGAAGTGGGCTTTTTTAAAGTTGCACCACAAATGTGCCGTATACAGTGATGTGCAATATGATCTGAACAAGTTCAGTTTCACTTTGTCAGAACAGACGAGATATATATCTCATGTGTTTACATCCGTCGCTGCCATGTTGTTTTCAACAGTTATCACGTGAACAAAAGCATTCATGTGCAATTTTCATTGGATCACTTATTTTAATGGAAATATTGCAATTGCAAACAGTAACACTTTTGAAATGAACTAATTTCTAAATAGTTTTGTGAAAATTTGGAATGGAAATGCAACCACGGTTACGTCTACCCTCATTTTTTTAAAATGACCAAAATATCCTTACATAATGTTTTTAAGTATTTTACTGTAATGATCATTATGTTGCATGAGCAGCAGTATTGCTAAGTGGGGTATCACTCATTTGATTGTAAGCAATCAGGAGATCATATGATGCATTTTGTTTAAATATCAAGAGTTTTTGTTATGCTTTAGTCATACTTTAGGTCATCACACAGTAAGTAGAAAATGACAACATCATCATGTTCCAAAGCCAAACCAGAGAAACTATCTTTTCCTCCTTACTTTAACAAAATGCATGGATGGCTACAGAGGTCCAGCAGTCACTTATACCATGCAGTTGCCCACGTCTGGAAAGTGAAATGCAGAGTGGCTGTGACAGCAGCAGAGCATCTCTGTCTCTTCGCTGTCACCCTTCACTGAAGCAAACAGTTCTCTGCAGCTTGCTTGACAGCGGAACGATTCAGAATGACACTCATTCTCAGAGAAGTACAGCATGGCCGTCTCACCCTCCCTTCCTCTGATATTCTCCCACCCATGAGATATCACCCACACGCCCCTCCCTGCTCCGCCCTTTTTGTAACTACCAATAAAGCAGTCTCCTTCCGCAGTCTGCAGCATGCAGCTCATTTCCCACACTATTCGCACTCTCTGTGTTTGTGCCTCACCCTAATATCCATTTCCCGCAGCGTAAACACACACTTCCACAGACGCTCTGTCTGTAATATTAATTCATACAGTGTGTTTAACTGCACAGAAAGCAGTCTTCGCAGCTTCTCTGCTTGTTTTCATGCAGCAACATAACGAGCCGAAAAACAGAACATCGCCAAGCTCAGTACAGTGGCTCACTTTTGATTCAAATGTATAATGACAAGCTGAGGACAATCCACCACGATTCTGTAACTAGAAAAGTTGAACTCCCAACGCAGATGTAATGTGCAACAGAGTACATTCTGTTTGTTGTTGCTGCTTTTCAAACTGATTTCAACCATGAAGGATACTGCTGTTTATTTACCTGATGAGGTGATTCCACTCATCAGAGATTAGATATAAAGTGTCAGATTTCCTCTTTTAGCACAGCATGTTGTCTCTGCCTGTCAAAAGACTCCATGCCTCAGGTTCACAGAACAGTCAGGGGTTGATTCATGACCCAGGTTCCCCTGCTGACAGAGGTCTCACTGATTGAAGTATCTCTAATAGTTCTCCCTCTGCTGCCAGTTTCCTTCTCTTACCACTGACTTATCGAGGCCTGGTATGTCTTAGTGGGTGTGCAGAGAATACCAAGTGGCTATGCCATCAGGGTGTGTAATTATATAGCCTGCTGAGATGCTGTGCTCCTGCTGCCTGCACGCTTTGGCCCAGCCAGGCTCCACTCATCCACCACATAGCTTGGACCAAAGTCTGCTGCAGTGAGCAGTTTTTTTTTTCATTCTTTCTTGTGCCTTTCTAATGTGTCAGCACAGGTTTCTGTAATGTTTCTCTCCCTCTATCTAGCTTTCAACGGCCCATTTATTGAAGACAACATGGTGAAAGTAATGACACTTTTACTGCAATTCTCAAGGTTTGTTGTTGGCCAAGTAGCATGTTTTTTAATTTTTTTTATTTAGAAAATGCACCCCCCTTTACAAGAAACGAGGAATGTATTAGTCTTCTCACAAAAACTGTTATTAAAATATTAGTTAATTTTATTTACTTAAAACAAAAAGGAAACCCTAAATCTAGAGAGAGGCATTAGGTAGCACAGTGTGAGATTCAAAAGCATTGCATTTAAAGTAACGATGTGTAACAGTTTCTCTTTTTACTGCGTGAAATCAATGACTGCATTTAAATATGTTTTTATTGGTTTATTATTACATCCACTAATGATCAGATACATTTTTTTATTTTATTTTGCTTTTTCCAGTATCCTTTCTGGCAATAAGAATAATTGTCTTGATGCCAAAAGAGCCCAAGGTATTTTACTTTCACAAGTGGAGCTGTACGGCTTTTTCCATGGTGTTCCGCTTAATTTATGCATGTAAATAGCTGTATTATAATTCATGCAGGGAGTATTTCAGATTATATTGACACTGCAATAGGAAAGTAAAACAGAAAAGGTAAAACAAGAAAAAGGAGAAAAGATGAAAGTAAGAGGAGATAAAAGGGAGATTATGATAAAATGTCTTCTGTCTGTTTCATCACCTGCAAAGAGAGACGTAAAAAGAACAACCAACAACCCACAACCAACGGATATGGTAGAAGAGATACTATAAAAGTTACACATTGATACCATTGCTGAAGTTTATGAAGTATTATTCAATCTGAAATGTATAATGTGGTAGGTGAAGATAAAAATATGGGCTTTCTGTGTGGAAGTGAATCTTTAAGTACCCAGAGCCAAGCACCTGTAGTTGTTTGTGAGAGTGCACTTGTGCATGTAAAGTTTGTCCAAAGGAAAGATGCTCAATAGTGCTTGTGAAGAGCCAAAGACCCATCCCCCAGAGCACTGCCGCAAGTGCCGTGGGACCCAAAACCCCCGATGGCCAAAGGGATCCCCAGAGCAAAAGCACCCAAGAGGGGATATCTGCCCCCCCCACCAAGGGAAAAGAAGAGGAGAGTAAACCCCGAGGAAATCCCCCAACTGGCACAATGCCAAAGCCCTCGGGGGCCATGGGGACGATCATAATCTGATTTTTAGAAGCAAAGAATTTCATATTAGTTTATAAATCAGGATGGTCACTAGCTTGTTAAGCACTGAGACAGTCTGCCATCTTGGAAGTACAGACAGGGATAAAATAGTACTTATGGAACAACAATGCATTTGTCCTTGCAGACAGGTCAATTTGATTGAGAGGTCAGTGAAGATCATTTAGAGACACTAACCCAACAACTGAAAGTCTGTACTACTGCAACACAATGAAGGACCATGCAAAAGCAGAGTTGGCAAAAGAAAGAGTTTCAGCATCTCCAAGACAGCAAAGAAGAGAACTTAGGAAAATGAAACCAAAGGAGAAAAGGACCCAGAAGTTGCCCTGTCTCTACTTGACAAGTGAACTGTACTAACTAAATTAGAGTAAAGCTATTTCTTTTACTTTTTCCATTCAATTTAATTTGACTTAGACAACATGTATTTTCATTTTGTATACAAAACAAAATTTCCGTTTTGTTTTTTCTTAAAATTCCAATTTTTTAAAAGTTAACAAGGAACAAAAGGAAAAAATGGGGGAAAAAAAAAAGGGGCAAAAAAGGCATTGATGTGGTTAGTTTGATGCAGAGTCTAGGACCTGATTTATAGACAGACAGTGTTACTCGTTACTATAGAAGGCATTAACAGTTGATCCAGCAAACCCAGCATAGGTTTAGAAGTTTTCAAAGCTGTTGTGAACGTTGGCTTTTACCATTTTACTAAAGGCAAGGCAAGGCCATTATCCATCTTAATTTGGACTGGATTAATAAAAGGCAAACCTTCCAAAAGGTGTTGCTGTAAAGTACTTTTTTGAGCAATACTTTAAAGTAATTTAGCTAAATTCAGTTTTCATTTTTTTTAAGTTCTTCTCTTCTTTTTATAATCACACAGTTATAAACATGTCCCTAAAAAACTTAGATACTTTGTGATGTACAGCCTATTATCCTTTTCCTAACACTCTGGTCAGGATGCATCCCATGGAAAGACAAGGAAAACATTTATAACAGCAGGAAATAATGAGAGGTGAAGGTGGGAACTGTAGTTTTGCAAATAAATTGTAGTCCAGTGATGAAATAAATCGTAGGTTTTATTTTTTATCATTTGCAGCGGTATGGCTGATAACCCCCCTGGGATTATCAACACAACAGCTCGCCAGTTGTATTTCTGTTGAGCCTGATGCCTTGAACTGACACTTATTGTAAACTGGCACATCATAACATACTGAATTGAATGATTGAGCTGAAGAAAAACAATACACTTCCCATGTTGGTGTAGCTTCTCTATCTTTTATTCACAGGAAGCCAAACAAGAACCAAAGACTTCTGGAAGAGGTTGAAATGTCTTCAAGAATCAGAAGAAGTCCTGATTTTGATTCAGGTTCTTCAGTTCACATATTACATTTAAATAATCATAAACGAAACAATATTACAATCCTTTCAATCCTTTGTTAATCGATCAGCATCACAGCTTTTCTTGCTGTAGCTCTTCATTAGAACAGATCCCAGTGATCTGCCTCATTGTATAAGATTTGGCAAGACACTGACCAGAGCCCCACTATCCGCAAACGACCCGTATGCCTGATCCACTGCAGTGGTAAATCTGAAAGTCGACTGTAGCTGAACGAATTAGAGAGTTAATGACCTGCCACACACAGCAGACCAAGGAAACCCTTCCTTTCCTTGAAGGTAAATATCAGTGTTTCTGTAATGAAGTGGCTAAAGTAAGTCCAAAAGACCCATCTGTTTTTCCTCGGTCAATTCTAAAGAAGAAAAATGCTCCTTCTGGCAGTTTCACTGTTGTAACTCATTTGGGTAACCGCAAACAAGGTAGTGTTCTTCTACAGTGTGGATGAAAGGGGAGGAAGGGTTAAAAAAATCCATCATTAAAGCCACTTAATAAAGAATTATAATCTTCCCTCCCCGATTTAGAAAGATGGTTATGGGACTTTGTGGCACTCGATAATATTCTGGCGGTTTTCTGCTCTCACCTTCAGTGTAGAGGAAATGAACACATGCTTGGCTGCTCTTGGTGCTTTAATCCATTTAATGCACCTTAGGCAGGAGATGAATATGCAGCTTTCTGTGGTGCACCCATTTTAAGAGTCCTGAGTGTTGTATTGAAGCAGAACTGCTTACTGCATGTAGTTTGTATGGCGTTTATCATCTTCATGTTCTGTCACTTGGAAACATTAGTCATAGAGTTCCATATTTAGAAAAAAAAATCTGTTATCTTTGCCCTTCTGCTTGCTGCCCTGACATTGGTAGCCTTTTGTCATGATATATAGATCCAAACACCAACACAGGTTGTTTGTATTGCATTTTCACCTTTACATCTCTGCACCTCTACTTTTTTAGCTGAAAACTGCTCATAAAATTCATTCTTGAAGGCACCTGGTAGAAAGCAGTGTTTATTGTTATTGTTATTATGGCTTTGGGACTGTATAAAGGTTCAGCCATGACTAATAATAAGTCAGGCCAAAATTGTACACTAGCAACTGTATAGGATTACCGAGTATGAGGGAACAATCAATACCCAGTTGGGAAATTACCAATAATTTGAAAGAATACTGGCATGTAGTCCTTCATCATGATGATGACATTACTTTTTCCTGAAAAAAAAAAAATCTATCTCTGTTGTTTAATACTGTTTATGACACAAGTGGAAAATGAAACAAACTTTTGTCAGTTTAGGCAAGCAGAAAGCCTTAAGAGTCATTTCAGTTTGTGCTTCACTCAGGAGTACGAACAATTGAAAAGCAGGGCTCCACATTTTAGGGCCTTCAAAGATTCCAAATAAACTCAATAGATTTTACATTTGAAGTCAAGCACATAGAGCTAATAATGATGATCATGAAAACAAATAATAATAATAATAAACATTATATATATTGTATTTCACATGTTAATATCTTAAAATTGTACAGACAATAGTAAACACCCTTTGAAAAGATGAAAAATAATAAAAGCTAAAGTTAAAATATTTAATAACAATCATAACACTGTCTGATAGACTGTCTGATAAACTGAACGCAGTGATAAGACTTACAACATGAGGTTCTAAACAGGTGCATTTATCTCTGCAAACTACTTCACAATCCCCGCCAGATGCAAAACACTGCAAACGTATATAATGATTATATTATAAATTAATTACAATAATTTAGTGCAAAATAATGTGCATTATGCTAAATGAAATAAAATAGAAAGAATTATATATATATCTTTCTAGGAATGTGAACTTCCAGTCAAGTATAAAACATCTGATGGATGCTAATGTTCAGGTTTGTTTATTTATATCGATGGCACAATTTGAAGTTCAGTGAGTTTTAAATTTTCTTTTAATAGAATGAAGATTGTTTCTTCCCGCTGCATTAATCTGTCCTGTACAGACATTTTTCATTCATAATAATAATGTACTATTATTATTTCTCACCGTTCAAATAAGTTCACATAAACAAAAATTTCCTCTTTGGTTCATCGGTCATTGCATCTATGACTCCTTCTAAAAAAAAATTACTACAAACAATTTTATGCACATGACTTAAAAATGATAAATATTGATCCTCAATAAGTTTCAGGTATGATCAATTCCATTATGAGTGGTAAAGAATTATGTTTGTGTATCCTCCTCCCGGTATTTCTCACATTTGGGTCATCAGCTTTTGTTGTGCATATACATGAGGAGAAACTTGCTGAAAAGTTTCCCCCTGCTACTCTGCTTACTTTCAACACACATTGTATGTGCTATTAAGTTTGCATGTGTTTTTATACAAGAAGATATTTCAAGACATTTCCTGCTTTAGGTACTTTTATGTGACTTTCTTACTTAAATGAAGAGTATTATCAAACAATATTTCATGTCTGTAATGTTTTCTTGCCTCCTATTATAGACAGCACGATGTGTCTTCATAAAGCCTTGCCACAAAAGCTGACAAATGGCAGCAGAAGATGCAGCTTTCTGCATTAGTTTTTGATGATAAATTTCACATTTGTGAGTCAACCGTGAACTTGCAGAGGTGGAGTGGCTTAAAGGTAGTTACTGGCTGCTCACTGCCTCACTCTTTGAGGCTAAGACCCTGTCACTGCTAATTTTCACAGCTCGTATCCTCCCCTCCTTCCTCCACTGCTGTAATAGCCGGTGCTCAGCCATGTGTGTGAAGTTTGAGAAACCAGAGTTGATTGCAAAGTGGTGGTGTTATGACAGAGCCACTGGAAGATTTATGCATCAGTGTTTGTTTACATGTCTGTGTCAGTGTGTCAATGTGTTTATATTCCCTTGGAGACTATAAGCTGTCAGAGTACTGACCAAGGTGGACCAAATTGAAGTCCCTCTACGCAGAGTACTGTTTTCATTATCTTGGATTTGGACTGGGCTTACAAGCAGAAAAGCACACTTGTTAGAATTAGTCACTTGTTAAAAAAATAAAGGTTAATGGAAAGGTTAATAGTTAGCCTATGAGTGTTGGGGTTAATGTATAGGGCTGGACCGTGCAGGAATCGTAATGTCAGTCCTCAGTTACCTGATCACAAATAATAACATATGTTTAATCATAAATATATGAAAAAAATGCATGTATTTAATAAGACCCTCAAGCTTTATAAACAGAGACAGTTCTTGCAAAAAAATTAATGCTTGGTAAGTTGTCTCTTCTTTAAACCAAACACCTGCTCCCCATTCTAACCAAGCGAAATTCCCTGACAAAGCCAATTCTGCCAAAAATAGTAAATTCTATCATGCAAATAATCAGAAACAATTGTAAATAAGGGATTTATTTTTTATTTTTTACAATGAATAAGATCTCTTAAAAAAATGCAAACAGGACCTGCTTGTAAATGTTTCCTTCAACTATCTGCAGTTTACTGTGATTTACTAAACTGATCAGACCCCTTGTACCTTTCCCCATTTGTCACTTTACAAACATATGAGACAGACCAACACAAAGTAGTGTATGAAGTGTGTTGTGGAATTATTATTTGATTATGCATATAACTTAATCATTATAATGGGATATTTTAATTAGTAGTTTATCATTCTAATCAAAATAATCCACAGCAAATTGATATTTAGATGATTGTTATTATTGGCTGCTAGGCATGAATTATATTTCACAATTTAGAATATTAATTAACAATTTTTAACTTATTTTTCCGTAAATGTAGATAATCAAAACAGTTGGGAACCTGGGTTTGAATTAAACAGTGATACATGTTTGTAATTATAAATTATCAACCAAACCAAAATAAATGTCTCTGAATAGCAGCAGTTGATTAGGCGATTAAACAACTGAATAGGTTTCAGCCTTATCCCAGCATCAAACAATCATCCATCAACCAGCACCAAATATTAAATAAACACAGCATTGCTGTGAATTTGGGTGATGCGAGATAAAATGGGACCTGAAGCCACAGGAAATTTCCTTCGCTCTCTCTGGATGTGTTGTTATAGTCGAGAAAATGATGGGTGTCCCAACAGATGATAGGCTAACCCAAAACTAGCAATGGGCTAGCTGTGTTCAACTAGTGACAAAGGGTCAAGAAAACAAAATATGAGGAAAGAAAAAAAAAAAAGAAAAGCAGAGTGATAGAGAGAGAAGAGGGAAACAAAACAGGGAAAAATGGTCAATTTTATGGGACTGTCTGTGTCACCAAACCCAACAACAGCAGAATATGCTTATCAACTCAGGTAAAGATTACGCAATAAAAACAAAAATTTCAAAATTAGTTAAAAAAAAGTTTTTTTTATAACAGTTGACACCAAAAAACATTAACATTTACTTATGATTTTGAGGCCAACATCAACACAAAAGTGGTATAGTTGGCTGAAGTCCCAGATTCTAGTAGCTCTGTGATAAAGCTGAGAAAAGTCTTATTGGTGTTCTTAGATTTAAACCAAAAAAACAAACGAAAAAGAAGAGAAAAAAGAATGAATATTGGTCAAACTTTTGTTTAATTGTGCGAGTTATAAACCTGGTAGCAATCACCTTTAAAGACGACCTATTCAGTATAATTTCAAGTTTGATCAGTATAGATTTTAGATATTGTGATAACCAAGTGCAATCCAGATTATTAAAGAAATGTACCAATAACAAAGTATTATTACAAAATTTTTTTTGCAGCACTAGTGGCTCGTTTTATCGACAGTAGGCTGACAGGAAAGGGGGTATGAAAGAGTGGGAAAGACATGCGGCAAAGGACCACAGATCGGATTCGAACCCGGGTCAGCCGCGTCAAGGACTAATGCCTCCATACATGGGTCGTGCGCACTAACTGCTGCGCCACCTGCATATATTTTACCGCAATATATTTTTTGTGTAACTTGTAAATATTTTTTTACTCATATGTTGCACTTTATCATTGTTTGTTGTAGAACACTTTGGGTTGATGTAGCTGTTTTAGATGTGCCATAGAAATAAAGTAGAAATAAAGAGTCTAATTTGCCATTTGATGTATTCAGTCTTTTTCTTGCATAACAAAGAATGTGCACAAAACAAGTGGTCAGCCACCCAAAAACCTCTCTTTGGGTGTAACTGAAGGATACTTTTTATTGTTTGATGAATCCTCATCTTGGGCCACCCTTAGTAGAGTGAATGAGTTGAATATACAAAAATAAATCAAAAAAAGTAAACTAAAGTTATAAAGAGAAGTTATTGGAGAACAAACACACTGAAACATAATATATGATTATATTTTGTTATACATAAAAGACTGTCGCCAAGTGTGTGACATAAAAAAATAAATATAATTGAATCAGAGGTTTAAATAAATTTTCAGTAGAATGCAACTATAACCAAGGTAAATGATTTGAAATAAATATTGAAAGACAGCACATTTTGGCTCCACACATATTAGTTTTATGGTTTTAAGGATTACATGTGGCTTAATCTTCTAAAATCACTCCTTCATATGTCTACAAATAAATGAATAAAAGTTTAGAATATAAATTAAAGGTTTGTGTATGGTGACTGACTAATATTTATAAGATATTTAGGAAAAATTAAAGGGGAAACTGAGCTTCTTAGTGCATACCACATGTTCTTCACTCATTAGGGTTTTCCATTTGACAATGAATGACACTCCAAATGCAATCAGCTCATGAAGTCAGTCAGGAGACAGGTGAACAGGTGCTGGGCTCTGATATGTTTCTTATCGTCAAGCTATGTGCTCCATGTTCATCAGTGCAGAGCATAGAAAGCACTTCCGAACGCTTTAAATTTAACACACACATCACACGTCCCTGAGTGTGACAGGGAAGGCAGAAAAAGTTCAAAGAGGGATGAAATTAAGAGAGCTACGAATCTTTTCTTTTATGTTAGCCTGAGCCCTTCACTCATTGTTCATTTAAAAAAATATGAAGCAGGCTGAATTATCCTGACAACATCTCACAATCTCATGAAGAGCCATAAGGAGTAGGAAGACAAAAACAATAGCCAGAAGATTTGAGTTGACATTTACAGTTTTAATGTGAGAGCTGTGTACATAATTAAAAAATACCAGGGGACGCAATCCAGGCACTTCATCACTGTTCCCAGAGAGCTTGTTTCATGCTCCAGAAATCTTTACATAACAAATAAGTGCAAGCAATTCTCCGTTTGCATGGGAAACATACAAAAAACATACAAAATGAGGATCTGATAGTTTTTAAGGATGTCAACACAGTGACAACACAAATACTGATTCTACAAAATGGTCAAACACACCTCCGTTCTTATGCCTTTTAATCCTTGCTGGTTTGTGCAGGGCTGGGCTAGTGGTCACTGTGGGAGAGATGGGTTATACTCTAGTATGTCTCCAGGCTGTCACTAGGCAGGTCATAGACACACAGGACAAACAACCATGAACAAACTTATACCCAGGGACCATTTACAGGAGCTAACGATCATGTCATGTTTTCATGCTGTGAGAGGAAGACTGAGAGCCCAGGGAGGAGCAGGGGGAGAACATCCAAACTAAAAGCAGAAAGAGCCCAGACTGCAGGATCTTCTTGTTGTAAGGCAACAGAGATAAATGTTGGGTCTTTATCTCAAATGTAGGCTTTTAAAAACAAATTTTTAAATATAGGTTTTGGATTAATTTAACTTCTAAATCTACTTACATTTTGGCATAAACAATGAGGCTTGAGATATGGAGAGCACAAAACAAGATGCTTTAGCTTGAAAGTCTAAAAAAGGGGAAATATGAAGGAGAATACTAAACAAGTGGGTTTCTTTTAGAATATCAAAGTGTAAGTGAGAACAAAGCAAATACAAGTGAAAGCAAGGGACCCAATACACGTTTTCAAATTATTTCCCCCCCAGTTCAAGGCAAGTTTACATCAGCCTGCACTAGTCGGCAAGGCGAGACGGCACAAAAATCTGTTTGTGTTCAAGGAGGCAGAGACCGAGGCTGCAAAGGTAAGAGGGGAAGCGAACCAATTCAACCTCGGTAGCAGTCAAACAAACTTCCTTTTTTTTTTTTTTTACATCTTCACGAGGTCGTATATTGTGAGCTGAATACCGACCTTACTGTAAAATACGATGACTGCAGCCAGTAAAAATCACACACTAGGACGAAGGAACAGCTGCTGGCTGATTTATTTTTATAATCCTTTACTGTAACTATGCAAAAATGTAAGCCAACACCCAAAACATTGCTTAAAATAGTCTAAACCTGCTTATTAATATATGAACTTGTAAATGACATGATAAACAATAATTGCCATTTGAAATTAAATAGTTTATTTGTGCAATCCAGCTAAAATATTAAATTGTTCTCTGTAACAATATAGAAATTTAAATATGTTTGATTAAAGCAAATGTTAGAAGTCATCTAAAAACCAAAAAATTTATAGTGACAAAGAAAAAATCTCATACCTGCACATGAGCAAAAAGAACATTGATTCCAAATCAATTAACCCCTGAGCTCAATTTAAATTATTTTACATTGTAGGTCTTTTATTTTATAGGTGACTGTTATGTAAAATGTTACCTAAAAGTTGCTCCGTCAAGTATCATAAATGTGTCTGCAATCGTTTCATCAATTTTTAGGTTATTGGTTTAATAGCTTTATCTTGTGATGTTACATAAACTCACAATTCAAGTGATTAAAATTATAAATGTAAAAGGTCTTTCTAAAAAAAAAAAAAAAAACGGCCACAGGAAAGAA
>NW_015150689.1:732473-763989 GCF_000732505.1 Cyprinodon variegatus
ATATATATATATATATATATATATATATATATATAAATAATCCCCAGTCTCCAAAAATAGGTTGGTCCATACGTACGAAGCTTTCAGCAGGTCCAGCTCCAGGAGACTCACTGAAGAAAATTACAGTAATGTGTAAAAGTCAGTAAGTCATTTATCACAGAACTTCTTTAATGATATTTTTACCACTTTACCCAAAATTAGCCTCCCTTTAAAAGCTTGCTAGTTGAGCACAAAGCCTAGTTTAAGATAAAACTAGTATGTAGCATACAGGGGCGGGCTGGGTTGAAATTCAGCCTAGGAGCTTGGTTTGTAGAGGTTTTAATATGAACACTTTATTGGCCGTATAGAAAGCTTTTTTCAACAATTCAAATGACATACATATATATGAATTTAATGGTGGAAACAAAACTATTTTGAATAAAAATATATATATATATATATATATATATATATACATATATATAAACAAATTAATAAGAAAAACAACAAAAGTTATATACTGAAACAAAAGATGGCCCTGAAAAAAAAATCCCTTTTCAACCTGCTTAAAAAACTCAACATGCTGGACTATGATTGTTGAAGGTCATGAGGTTAATATAATTCTATGTAAAGATCTGCATCCTGCACACTGAACCTGTTTTTTTAAGGCTCTTGCCCAATTTTCCTCCACCTCCTCTTCCTCCTCCTCTTCCTAAATCCTAACTCTTTTTCCCCGTTCTCGTATGAACCTCATGACCACGACTGATAGCCTATTTTTTACAATAGAAGCAAAAGTGATGATAATTTTTTTGAGCAGTTGAATATTAACATAGACACAGAACAAAGTGAATATTTATTTGAAAATTGTCTTTTCAACTCTGAAAACAGACTTTCCTGATATTTTTGTCTTTTTCTGGTCAGTCAGTATGGGTTTGCTGTCATTTAATTGATAAAGCAAATTAATAACTTATACAAATATGCTGTAACATTGCTGACAGGCTGCCTTTAGTGTTCTGTGCCAAGTCTGGGATGCGAAGATAAGGACTTCTAGGCAGTGTCTGCTAAGCCATGCTGTAGCCGTGCTGCTCGGTCTGTTGCTGTTCCTGCCTGGCTGACTATAGACATGCTGACCTTCACTCTACCATAAAAGGTTGATTTGGTTTTGCGTGTTAGTTGTATCTGACTCAAACTTCTCTCTGCTCCAGTCATCTCTTTCTCCTTTCTTTTTAGTATCTTTGCAAACATGGCCAGCTTCTATTGTCGTGTTCTTTTTTGTTGTTTATATTAGAAGGGGCTTTCCAAAAAAAGTAAAAAAGCAATCCACTGGACTTTGTTTCCAAGTTCACCTCCCACCCAGGAAGCTTTTTCAATTCAAAAGGTCAGAAATATCCTTAAGTTCAAGGCTTTGTAGAGTGGACCAAAACAAAGCCTTGTTTTAGCTTAGAAAACATACAAATTGAACCGGACGAACTGGTCTGCCTCCTGGCTTCCATTTTGAATTGAAAAAGATTCCTGGATGGGAGGAGAAACGTCTTCAAACTTGGAAACAAAGTCCAGTGGATTGTTTTTTAACCTATCTGGAATGACTATGACCTGGATGACTGTGAATCTTCACCAGCATTGGAAGGGGCTATGTGTATTCCTCCTTAACGCTGAGCAACCTATACCTGCAGCTGCGTTAAATGGTTCTTTCTTCCTTAGCTTGCTTGCTATATATTGCTCTGCATTTTTATGGGATAGAGAAAAAAAACAAAAACAAACAAACATTGCAACCACTGGCTAGTTGGGCCTGGAACAAACCACTGTTCGTTAAGGCCCCAAAATGTCTCTATGGGCCCCTGGTATAAACAGGGACAGGGGACAGAGGAGCCGAGGAGGACAGAGAAAAGCCACAAGACAGAAGAAAAAAAAGGAAAGAGATAACTAAGGATGGAGAGGAAAAGGAAGTGATGGCAGATTATTTGAAATGTCTGCCAGGATATTAATGTCAGATATAAGCCAATTCACATTTTACTGACATTTTAGATAAGAGCACATGGACTTTGTTGGTTCCAGAAACACTGAAAGAAGAACATTTAATAATTTTGTTTGGAAGTGCTGCTTATCATCTGAGAGGTGAAAATGTTTTAGTGTGGTTGACAGAGACTAGTTTTCACCAATAAACACAGATAAGATAAATACAGCAGATAAATTGATGGATGGTTAAAACATAACTGATTTATACGTCTACAAATGAAATCTATCAATGTAGATTTGAGTTTTGGTTTGTTGAAACTATACTGAATTTATATTTCTGATGAGTAGTTTGATGATTATTATTCTTGAAAATATTTCTTCTAAACTTTTGGAACTTTTTCACTATCCTTGTATCTGCTTTTATGGACTATAGGGGAAAAAATAGCAGGTTTTAAATAACTACTGTTGGCACCTCCTATCTAAAACTATCATTGACAGTTTCTTGTTCAACAGCAAAACCAAAAACATAATTACAGGTATAATATGGAATAATAAAGAACCACTATGTACCTACTACAATGTAACTACTTGTAATCACATTATTTAAAAGACATCAGCAGAAAAGAGAGTTTTTCTTCTTTCTTCTCTAGTTTTTTTCTGTTTATTTTGCACCCTAAGAATGTAAGGAATTTTGACCCTCACATTTAACTAGTCAATTCAATCTATTTACTTTACAAATCAAAGAGGAGGTTTAAAAGTTAGAAGGTCTTAAAACCCAAAATATTACAATAATATTGGTTAACTGCAGCAGAAACGCCTTTTTGTGATTGGATTACATAATCATTAACCCAGACCTGATCTCTGTTCTGTTTAGAAATAATCAGCAAGTTACTTCTCAACAACCGAGAGTTGTCTGTTCTTCAGTTCAGTGTTTTCTCCAAATAAAATAATTGCCTCCCACTTCTTTTAAAATACCTTTCCAATGTGGAAGGCCACAATTTTCATGTTCCTTCGGTCAGTGGTTGCCATAGGAACCAGTGGAACATGGGGGCAAAGTGCTGTCTGTGCAGCTGTGAGCTTCAGGAAGGATAAGATGAGGAGAGGTTATGAGTAATACTAGACCTCACGTAAACACCTGAGACTGGATAATCACCATCCTTTTAGTATTTCTGAGTATACCTGGCAACAAATGCCTGCTGTTATATTTGGATCAGTATTTTTTATGTTTTATTGAAGTTCATTATTATAGACAAAGTGTCATACAGATGGGGAGGTTATTACTGCTCCTCTGGTCTTATGAAAGTAATGTGGATGGAGAGCATGTGCATTTTGTCTTAAATATTCACAATATACTCAGATCTGTTGCTTCTTCCTCTGGTTTTTAAACCAGTATAAGATGTTTTTTCCTTCACTTTGTTTCTCTGTGTATTTACTGTTGTCAAGTCTCAAAAGACTTAAAGAACATGGAGCCACTGTTAACCTGAGGCAAGCTTAATCTTCTAGGTCTGAGCTAAAAGCTGCAATCTTTACATTTCTTAAACTACACAATAAAAAGCTATCAAAACAAATTTTATTTTGATGCACTTTGTGTTAGATTGGAATTTTTGCATAGGTTTATTAACCCTATAATGCCAAATGTATCGTATTTGATACATACGGTTTCTGAAATGTTTCGCATCTGACACCTTTTGCATAATTTAATGGTAAAAACTTTGCTCAAAATCCTATTGTGCACAATCAGATATACCTGATAACAGCCAGTAGAAGACTAAACAAAAAATAATCTTGACTTATCGCATAGTAATAAATTATTAATATCAAAAATGTATTTCTGTTTTTTCTTTTTACATATTTTGTTAAAAGGGCAAATAAGGAATTCAAACAAAAAAAAGTAATTTTCTGTTTTGTTTTATTCTTGGGTCGGGCTTTAAAGGGTTAAAATACAAATTAATACAATTTTTTTCAATCAATATCATGCATTAATGCTATGATTAACAGTCAGCTTTGTTTTGGGAGGGGAGGGGTCAGTCAAATTGTCCAAAAAGTCCAGTTATTATAAAAAAGTAGAAGTATGACTTACCAGTAATGGATTTCACTAAACTACAATAGAGAACATAAACAAAAACATGTTGTTTATACAAAGATAACATCCATGTTTCTATTAGAGGGTTCATAATGTAATAACTGAGAATTGGAAAGAAAATAAATGAATAAAAATGAAAAAAAAATTTATACATTGATTTATTAATTACTATGCTGGACAAACTACTTGTGTTTGAATCCAATGAGATTTGGAAGCGTTTTTATCAAGTTAGACAAACTTTTTCCCTGAGGGAATATGACCCAGATGGATAACTTCTTGATGAGATCTAATAAAGGGAGCGCTTAAGGGGTTCAGCATGATATGCTTGAGCCAGAATTTGCCACTGATAATCCACATGACATGATGCATGCCGACGTGGATGCAGAAGCCGAAATAAACATGAAAAGAATAAATAGTATATGATGAGGTTTTCCTATCTATTGCTTTCCAAAAATATTTGTTATTCATTAACGTTGCATTGTGTTGCTTTTGTGTGTTCATGTAACACAACTGCAGTGAAACCTAATGTTATACAAGGTTTTGTGTATAGTGCATAAATAGAGTAGGAGATGACATTTTGTGATGTGCAACAAAAAAATTGCATTATACACTGCAACAATTAATTTCCTACAGAGCTGATCCTTGTATTTTGTTCATAATAGTGTAAATTGGATCCTTTTTGCTGCAAATTAAAACTATTTTATTTACTTCCTCACTCTGGCTGAGGTTCAGTGCATGTGAATGCATAGTGATGTTTTACAGGTTTAACTTGACTATCAGGTCTTCTTGCTTATCAGTAATTCTAGATTAGTGGTGAATAATCTTAATGTAAAAAAATATATATCAGAAAATATGTCATATTGACATCCTACAACATAGTCAAACATGCCCTCTTTAAGCTTAATAACATTTGTTTAATTCACATAAGCTGCATTGAAGACAAATCACCCCTCAAAATGCTTCACATATTGATGTGTTTTTATAAAGACATTTTTATTTCATTGTCAAGGCAGGCAAAAAAAAAAACACATTTAAAAAAGATGGTTTCCCTCTTTAATAACATCTCATTTTTTTCAGAAACCAAATAAGATGAGAAAACTGTAACTCACAGAAATTACACTCATGTAAACGCAGTCATTTGGGTTTTGCTTATTTGTATGATTCTTAAGGAAAAAGATCAATCAATAGAGTAAATAAAGCCATACCTCCCTGAGGCCAGCTGCCAAAGCCTAATTTAAAGGTGAAATCGTTTTTGTAGTGAAGTATAACATTATGGCAAAATCAAATATTATTGATAATGTGTATCTACAAATAATACCTGTGTGTGCATAACAGATGAACAGTACCTGCTCCCCCATACAGAAACACACACACACAATCTAATCCAATATTAGAGTTTAAAGGAGATGAAAAAGCTTTGCATTTGTGTGTGAATATATACAATGGTTTATGTTACCTATTTAGAACCTTTTCTGGTAGATTTGCTAAACCTCTAAAGAGCAATAGGCCTTACGGAGATCGAAGCCTGGTCCTGATCTGCCTGACCCCCATTTGTTATGTTCATTTTAATGTTCGGGGGTCGGTTTAGAGGTTGGGATTAGACGTATACTGGGAATGATTAGGGTCAGGGTCATATCAATATCATTCAAACCAAATGTGTTTGTTTTATGAACCAAACAGGCAAATAGAATTATTAAGATTATTATTATATATTTTTTTTATTGTCTAAAATGGCAGCGTTAAAAAATATCAGATTTTCTCAAGTTCGCCAAAAAGTTACGCCATGAATCTATTTACGCACAACAGCACACAGCAAGCGTAGGCTATAGCAAAACCACCATAAGCGACACAAACAGATAACGTCTGACTTTGGAAGCTCAAGGTGTGCTTATAATTACTCTGCATTATAAGCTAATGCATTCTGTGAGGTATTTAAGTCTATGCACAAAGTTTTTTTTTTATAATTAATGTGAGTTTGAGTTAAATAAAAGAGGCTTCATGACCAAATCGGCCAGGATGATGGTTTGCTGTGGGGGGTCATATCTGTCTTTTTGATTGTCTTCAGTTGAAAATACAGTAGGCTATAACAAGAAATATGGTTATGGCAGGATAAAGTTCACGATCCAAAAGACTGAGGGCAAAATACTAAATAATTTAAGATGTTAATTTCCGAATGATTGTGGAGGATTCATTTTCTTCCATACATAATGTAATGAAAATCCTGTCGATTTTAGAGGAATATCCATATACTGGGAAAGTTTTATTGAAAAGCCACAATGGCCTGGGGCTACAGGCAGCAACACATTAAAAACAAGAATGAAACTCATGCATTGCCTTAAGAGCATTTCTTGCATGCATAAAGAAAAATTTGAAGCTGTAAAAACAAACATATATGCAAAAACAGATGCAGAAACCTTTCCAGATGACTTCTGCAGAGTAGAGAACTAATCAAGCACAGACATTACAATTTAACAAGTTGTTTATACATTATAATACAGAACAACACATCAAAGTTGTGGAAGCAACACGCAGAATGTGGTACTTTTGTATTATGAGTTTTTTTTTGTCACTGGTTTTTTAGCTTTTTAGCTGTCTTGTTACGTTTATAAGAGTTCTGTCAGTTTTGCATGCCTTACCTTAATAATTTTATAACGCTCATAATGAGGAAATTACCTGTTTTTACTTAAAGGTTTAATTATGGATATGGTTTTATTTAAACAAGTTATTTCTGTTTTGTCTTGTCTGATCTTTCTGAACGTGTCTTTTCATAGTTGCTCTCAGGTTTATATTTTTCAAGCCACATGATTTTTAGTCTATTAATAACAAAGCCCCGTCCAAAATGTTTTTAATACAATGAGGATTAATCCAACTGACAAAGACTTCAGGAATCTTGGATACACATGCTCAAGCTCAAACTTTGTTAAAGCTCCTTTTTATTTGATCTTTATTCTAGAGAATCTGGTTAACTTAAGATAAAAAATCCTTTGGCAAAGGCATACATTACAGGGAAGAAAGAAATTATTAAAAAATAATCTCAGTGTATAAAGTTATCAGTCAGGAGAAAAAAAGACCAAAAATGTGCATATAATCTTCCTTATGTACCATTTTACATTGAAGACAGGCTCCCATGATTTCAAAAAAAATCTCGAAACATAGCAAACTGTTTTGAGGCAGGTGTTTTTTTACGTAAATAACAATTTCAACAATTTAACAATTTCAAACAGGTGCATCTAATTTAGGATAATAAATGGAGCGGAGGAGGACATTCTGAAGGCCGACTAACAGCTCTTTGAGGGTCAGAATTCTACCTCATAGAAGGTGTTCAAATACTTATTTGTAGCTGTATCATAACCATAAATAGTTTAAAAAAAATCATATATTGTGATTTTTATGTCTCCCACAGTGCACATTCACCTGCAATGACAATTTCAGACCCCTCCATAATTTCTAAGTGGGAAAACTTGCAAAATAGTAGTTTGTTCAAACACAACCAATTATCCTCACTGTATCTCTATCTCTCTCTCTTGAAAGTTGTCTTCAAATTCAGTTGCAGCTTTATGACCAATAATTTGCTAATTGAACTGGTATACCTAATAAAGTCACTGTTAAGTGTATAATCCATGATTTACAAAATCCATACTTTATTCCTTTGTTGATGCTTCTGTTTTAATACCAAGACAATACTAAACAATCTGTTACCAACCAGAAAAGACTGCGAGCTTTAGGTCTGGCTGTAATAAACTATAGATTTCACTGTACTCTTAATTTTGTGTCCCAGGGTTTTGCTTGTCTCATAAAGTAAAACCCAAAAGAAAGACTTGAACAAAGAAAAAATGTCTATGATAAGGATGAAAGCTACATAAAATTGGAGAGTGGGTCTAATTATAATCAATTGTGTCAGTTTCTTAGTAGGTTACATGTATCAAATGCCACTTTTGCTTACTCATTACCGCTATGCCTTTGAGCCTTTCATGAGTAGCTTTGAGTCTGTGTTTTCTTTCACTTGCAAAAGTGGGTTTCAATATGGAACGCTAGGATAATTACTTCATTAGTGGTCCTTTTCTGTGATTTATTGAAGAACTGTGCTACTCGGTGTAACAGAGAATATCACTGTCACTGTGGTGACACAAGACGTGTGCAACGTTGATGAGGCTCGAGATGATGACACCCAAAGCTTATAACACAAACCTGTGGTCACACACATCTGGTCTGATATCAGCACAGAAATCCTGGAGATGTCTGAGGGCAAAAAATCTGGGGTCTCATTAGGCTTGGGTCTCTTGATCTGGGCTCGCTTAGGCACAATATGAGGCATGAAAGGTGTGTGAAACTTGAAGCATTCTAACATCCATGCAAATGTTGTGATCTAGAAGAAACAAACTTGTTGTGAAGATATGCGGTCCCTCATGCCATTAGAACGGTTACACACATTTAGGAGAGAGAGATGAATTCGGTGACACAGATGATGTTTGAGGGGAAAAAAATCAAGGTTGCATCATAATTTTTTCTCAGAAATAGATTTTCTCTTCATAGGAAACTTCAAACGTAGATCAACTTTATCTGATTTGAAACGGGTGGATTTATGCTGTCCTGTCACACAAATAAAAAAAAGGCTTATTAAACAGTGTAGATTAAAACATAAGTCTGCACAATACTTAACCGTTTCCTTAGCATCAAATTCCTCTCCACAGTGATTAAAGAGGTAAGTCTTACAGTACCATGTATCAATATATAAATATAAAAACATTTCTAAATTCACATAGATTGATGTGAACATTTAAATACTGCCACTGGTTAAAGGTACACAGTAGATGCTGTGACTATGCTGGAGACTTTGTAAAGTAGAGACTTAGGGGTGAACGCATTTTAAGGGATTAGGCCTTCCTGACCCAGTGTGATGAATGGTTATCAGCTGATCACACTATAGAGCATTGCCCTTTGATCTATGTGCTGAACTGGGTCTAGTATTGTAGAGTCTGAATAATTAAGATGTTTAATATGGACAGAAAAAACGAGGAGGCTTCATGCTGCAGTCAGTAAATTAAAGATCTAAAACAATCCACAAATTTTCAAACATCCAAATATGAATTCTAGCCGAAACCTGACTATTTCTGTCCATATCAAAAAGTATAGATAGCTACGGATCTCCCAGGGTTAATTTTTTTGTTTTTATTGTTTACGGCTAAAAAATGTGTGGTTCCTATCAGCTGTTACCAGCGCTGCCTCCCCCACAGCTGTTAAACGTAATCAACAATTGATTAAGTCTCTGCCTGAAGCTGCTTTTTGGAATAAAATAAATCTGTGAATGGATCCATAAATCTGAGATATCACAGCCAGCGCTAATAGCGATGCTGCCTGTGGTCCTGCATGTCCTTGTCTATGTGATCAGTCCATAGATCAGACTCTGAGGGTGTAATAATACTTCCTTTTATTTAGTATTACTACCAAACATATTTATTTGACTTTCCACCTCACTCACCAACACATGTACTGTATGTCTACCTCGTTTAAAATGCACCCTCCAAAAAGCTCTTCCCCATGTTTGCCATGGTAACCATTGTATTTTGATCAGCTGGCTAATTTAAAAAGACATTCACTGCGTTTTGCATGGACCATTAATGGTTGAATGTGAGCATGAAGGGGACCGAATACAGAGCTTTGAGGTATTGCTATGGTCTAAAGAGGATAATTGCTTAGTTTTGTGCCTATACATTGTTTTTATAAATCAGAGTAAATTTTTTTTAAACTTTCCTATACAATGTTTAAAAAATAAGACTCCTGGCCCTAATCCAGTCTGTCCTACTGTAATTGAAGCACTGCTTACTTTTCATTGGTTGATTGCCATCTCACAGTACACAGCTTTGATTAACATCACTAATCCTCGCTTCACAAGTCACCGCATTCTTTCTTCTCCTTCCACTGCCACGTTGGCACAAGCCCAGCTGTTTATACACTATAAAGATACTGGCTTCCTTCTGTCTAAACAGCTTGATAAAAAATCCACAGGAACTCACTGCGTCTGAGCTCAAGGGACCAGGGAGAGAATCTAGTGTGTCTAACGGTTTCCTGGGATTCCCCATCAAAGACTTTTCAACTGTCAAGGAGCAGGGCGAGAAAACAAAACATAAACACCACATATACAGTAGTCCGCAAGGACAAGTCGGATTAAAGTAGAGGAAGAATGGAACAGCGAGTAGCAAAGTAGAGGCCGGTAGTAAAGCGAGACAAGTCTTTCAGAACATAGATAAGAATAAGCTACAAGAAGAGGACAAGCTGTCTGCTCGTTTTGATCTGGAAAATGCTTCCCACAAGGAAAAACCAGTCTGGCCTTTGATGGATTCATCCATCTGCTGCTGTTTGCTCCGACTTTAAACAGGTTGTGTGGAGTCAGTGTGGCAGCATGATCCTGCTGCAGAACCTAAGAGACCTCTACAGTGTAAATTCAAATTAATCAATTTTATTGATCAAGCTGCTATACTTGGTCAGCTTCCACATCAGCAATACCACAAAATAGTAAAGGACACGTCTTAACCTGATGGGATTTCTGTCTGAGCCAGTATTAAAGCTTTTACTTTTTTGAGGAAGCCCTTAAGGACTGATTTAAGGCAAGTTTAAAATGTTTCAATGCTTCAGGCACAAAGGAAACCTTGAATGATGCAGATTAATCTCCTCATTTTCTTAATATTTTTTCCTCCCACAGTTTTCTTAATTTTCTGCATTTCATTCACAAAGCACATTGTATTAAATGCATGAAGATGAAAACGTAAATTGATGACGAGCGTCATTAGCTAAAAACAAAGTGGACTCAGGTTGAATAATTTTTATTTGAAGACTCAGGTGGAATGTCTTTCTAAATCAAGGAGTACCGATCAAGCTCAGGGGATCTGTTAATTCCGAGATAAAATAATTTTTTTTTGTTAAAGTTGAAATATATATACTTGGAGTAAAGTGAAAATAAAATAACACTTTGGCACTATTTTATTTATTTATTTTTTTTTGAGAATGCAATACCATTTGCTCAGTCTGGAATGTAAATAAATGAGAACGAATATGAAATTACTTTCTCCTAAGTACTTGCAAAGTGCCTCATTTATGTGGGCAAACTGTTTGTGCCAAACTGGTGTGTCTGTGCCAAACTGGGGTGTTGGTCCATGGAGCCGATCTGCCTCTGAGCCTCATTTCAGAATCAGAAACACAGACAAACTTATTTTGCACACATTTATTCTCTGCAAATGCCTTTTCTGATTCACTCTTCGATGAGGTACAGGATTGAGCTCAGCATTTCTAATGCTTTCATAAGTACCGTTAAAATGTCTCATTTTTTAAAGTTGCTTCAGCCTTCATCATTGCTGGATCTATAAAAACTAAGATTCAACTTTCTATTATTATGCTTTCCCATGAAGTCAGAGATTGGTAAAGGCAGAAAAAAATTATTAGATGAGAATATTTTTGCTAGAACATCACTATAAATCCCATACACACACAGATTCAGAAAATCAAACACCCCTTACTCTGATTATAATAGGAATAACTTGCCATATGCTTACATTCTTTTCAGGAGATTATTTCCCGTTTTCTGGTGTTTGATCAGCATGCGACTGATCTGTGCCTTCCTCTTCTCGTCATAGTTTGCTCAGATCCGTGTAAAGTGTTGAAGGCCACTAGCCTTTTTTTTTCTCCCAGTGGAAATGCTGACATATTTAAGAGTAGCACTTTATTTGTTAGGCGCAGCAGAGGAAAATGTCAAATATGTTTACCTCCTAAAAAAAAAATACTTTTTTTCTTCTGTCTGGGAGTTTGCGAGTCTCCCTGCTGTGCTGTTCAGCACTTATGAGGAGATCTTATCTCTCCCTTTTGGTCGCCTAACAAATTATGTTGCTAGTTTCAGGCACAAAGTGAAGCAGGTTTTTTTCAAGTATGGCTATTTTTTATGTTTTGAACTTTAATTTCACTTAGAGCTAATGTATGTTATGTTATGTTTACTGTCTAAAAATCTGTACTAAACGAAATTTCATTACAAAATGACAATAAGGAGTTGTCTAAGTCTAAGTCTATACAAAACCAGTAGGACTGAATACATATACTGTATTTATAGTTAGACATGCTGTATTAACGTCAGACACTCGTCGCGCGATTAACAAAATATCACAGTTAATCTATTCTCAAACTTTGGTTGGGAGTAGAGGTGGGTGGACTGATCCTAGGATCGATACAATTGATACCAAGGCTTGTTTTGATATTGAACAATATTCGTTTAACAAGATCGATACTTTTTATTCTCTCCCGCACGCACTCACTGCAGCGGATTCACCAGTCTCCCCGTCTGTGTTACAGCACTTTGCTGTTCCCCCCTCCAATCTTCTCACCGGCTCAGCACGCAGGTTCAGCTTGGCCCGCCCACTCAGCTCTCTCTCCATTCGACACACAAACAACCGAGCTACTGCGCAGGAGCAAAAAAATATGAAGAAGAGGGAACAAAGGGCCATTTGGCAATATTTTAATGACCTAATTGAAAAAACGGCAAGCTGTATGATTTGTTAAAAGCTGGTTAAATGCAGTGGAAACACAACAAGTTTATATAAGCACATAGAAACCTTGAGCAGGAAAACGTCGACCAACAGAAATGGAGAGAGGAGACAAAACTTCACTCATTGCCCAGACCGACCCTCGACCCTCAGACATTTGTCACTGAGAGAGGCGTTTCAGACTTCCAGAGAATTTTCCAGGTAGGAGAGAGTGATCACCTTCATATTAACTTTTAAAGTAGATATTATACAGTGTGTCATATGTTACTGGCCACTGGCTACCCCCCACTGAGGAAGTTTAATTAAGACCTTGCAAGAACCCAGTACATTTATCCCATTAAAACATGTTATCTAAGTGGGCTAACATTGACTAATCCATTATTTATCCCACAACAGAGACATTTATAGAAATAAAGCAACAGGCAAGTGGACACTATACAAACAAAATTACAAAAGAATTAATAGATATTATATAAGAGGTAGATTAGGAAAAAAACATAATGAACAGAAAATTATTAATATTATTATTATTCAATTGTAACAATAAAATAAAAATCACAAAAACACTGAAAGGTCAACAGTTCCATGATACATCAAGTTTAAATGTAAAAAGTATCGATATCGATATCGGCGATATTGACCTTGTATTTACTTGGTATCACATAGAATACCAAGAATTCCAGGTATCATCCACCTCTAGTTGGGATCTGGGTCTATACTAATGATGACTTTAACCTTGATATTGTACCATTTTTGCCAGTAGATAAGTTACTCACACTGGAACCAAAGTACAGACACATGGCTCTTCATCTAGACAATACAAAAACACAGGAAATGCTTGTTCCGTTATAGGCAACTGGTGAAACATTCTTCCGATGGTGCCAATGTTAACACTTACAACTGCAATCTCCAAAACATAATGATAGCTTATCGTGAACAGACTAACAACGTAAACAACCCTCTTTAACACAAAACTAAACACAAATATATATTATTGAATATTATTTATTACTATCACCAGTTATCAGAGTAGAAAAGCTTTCAGAAACAGTTTGTGGTGCATTTTGGAAACAAGAGATGAGCCCCTGGACTAATGCGCTACCTGGCTTGAGAAACCTGTTCAAAGACTTACTTTTACTTATTATTTAGGTAGCACACACAAATCATCCTTATGTTATTCTTACCCTTATCTTATTCTATTCTTCCATCTTATTTGTACTTACAATCTTATTTTTTTCTCTTCTGTAAACAGTTGCACTGCAAGAAAAAATATAAAAAATAAAGTAATTCTGATTCTGATTCATGAGTTCAAATGAGCCATTTTAATTTAGATCAATCTAGATTAATTCCAAGATTATAGGCTTTTAAGATCTGAAGACCTCCTTGCCATCACGCTGTGTGCATGTTTGGACTCTGTCTGGTTTGGACACTATAAGAAAATGAATATTACTTATACTAAACATTTTTATATATGAAATAACTTTAAATAAATCTGTTAAGGATATGAAAACATTTTTCTTCAACTGTTTTCTTTTCAGTTTTTGTTCCTTGCTATTATATGAAGCCTAAACAGCATGACTAATTACTGCAGGGAATTTTATCTCAGTTAATTATTGCCATCATTAATGCAATGTCCTTAGAGACATCAGTTCTAAAAGCCACAAAATACACTCACTGCAATAATTAGCTGCCTAAATTATTATTACATGGTGAAAATCTGTGAATAGATAATAAATCATCCAAAAACTTTGTTATTCAAAAGCTTTATTCTGAAACTTTTCTAACTTCCTGTGAGATCCAGCTGTGTTGCACGGATACAGATACTTTGTATCTAAACAAGCACAGACTTAAAAAAAAAAAATCTATAAATGGCATGAAGTGGTTGAGTGATTTAAGAGGAAAAAAAAAAAATCAATCGAATGACTATGACTTTATGATTTCAGATTAATTCCAGATTCCTTGTGCTACATTACAGATGTAATGATACAAAACCTGGTGATGATTCCTTTCTAGCAATAAATGAAGAAAAAAGGGATCATTTGCAGTTTAATTTTGTCACACAGTGCTTGTAGTTCATGTGGATGTTGGATGCAGATCTGTCTTATTCATATATTGGCTTTTACTCAGTATAAAAGGAGGGAAGTGTTTCTTTACAGCCAGGAAAATCCACATTATTGTATTTAGCAAGTGGAAATATGAAAATTTTAGCCTCCAAATTCTTGTAACTGATTTTAAAACAATTTTAATACTCTACCAAGCCTTTTTTATATTTATATCGCCCACAGCTAATAGTGCTCTATGGAAATTATCAATTTGCTTTAATACAAATGCTGAAAAGTATCCGAAATAAATTAGCAGCTGAACACAAGCAGCCAGAAACGATGTCCTTCTGCACATGGCCTGTGACTACATTAAAGAGTGGGGTGAGATTTGTGGCAGTGATTCAGCACAGGAAAAAAAATCAGAAATAGACTAGATGCCAACATCTATGAGACAAAAAGTGGGAATTCCATTTAATATACAATGCCAAAGCTATGTGGGAAGAAACTAAATGTTTTGAATGTTTACAGAAACTGTGTTTAATATGCTAATTAGAAAAATCATCCCACTCTTTTCACATAATACAGTATTGTCAGTAATAATGGACTAATTCAGGGATTAATGGATTTCTTGCAAATACTTTAACTCTATTTTTCTTTGGGCAGGAAAAAAAAACCCCACTTATAATCATAATTTAAATGTAAAATGGATTGAAAGTTCATTTCTTTCTAAATACTTATAACTGCTGCAGGTTTGATTACGGCATTGATTGCAGACTTTCACCCTGCAGCGTTATTATAAAGTCTGTTATTCTGTTAAAACACTGGCAGGTACACTGGGTCATCACAAAGGACCCCCATTCAGAGCTGGCACTCAGCTCTCTGGCATGGAATCAATGCAGAATTGCAGATTTGAGCAAAAGCCGCAGCGGACAAGCTCACACGCCACTGCTGTTGAGGTAATCACACCTTTACTGCAGTGTCATAAAAACAGAGGATTTCCATAGAGACATGTTCACAGCTTTGAACGGGATGAGTGTAATGTCTAAAGAAAGACAGCAAGACTAAGAGTGTTAGAAGGTAAATTGCTGCTATTCGTGGTACATTTAAAAAGCTTATTATAGTATGATCAGTCACTGAGAAAGAGGATATGCATTTAAAGAAAAAGAATAGAGCTTTCGCCTCTGGCTCATTGATGGAGGATTTGGCAGTTCATCCTTGTACAATTAGGTCGTATCTGCCTTTATGCTTCTGACAGGTCAAAATAAAGAAAGGTAGATAGGATACTGCATACATATAACCCACGCTCTGTCTAAAAACCCTTTCAGCCTTAGAATAAATCATCTCATATATGAAATCACTGATTCTCACAATAGTGTAGAGTAGGGGTGTCAACAATAATCGATTCAGCGATGCATTGCAATGCGGGGCATACACAATTCAGCATCGATGCGGCAACATGCCATAATCGATTATGTCACTGTTTATTTTCCGGCCTCAAATGGACAAGTTGTGAAGTTTCAATTACTTCCGGGGGCATACCAACAACAATCAAGATGGCTGAGGCGGAGTTAGATGACCGCGATAGACGGGTAGGCCTAATTAAAAATGCACCAAAAGCTTGGAAAGCGGATATCTGGGCACATTTCGGATTTTACGAAGTCAACGGGATTTTGATGCATCGCAATGTATCGTAGAATCGAATTGAATCGAATCGTTACTTGGTGAATCGAATCGAATCGAATCGAATCGTGAGGGAAGTGCCAATGCACGCCCCTAGTGTAGAGGTTTGGAAGTTAAAACAAAATAATGCTTACTTATGATCTTAGGAAAAGAAAGGTGACTGCAGGAAAGGTCTCCCCAGGAAAGGTCTCCCCTTCAGCAGGAAACTCCCATAAACACACTCAGGGTTGCAGTGGGTGTATCTATGAGGAAACAAACACAGAAACAGCCTCAGTTCTTTATACTCACAGCTTGCTGCTCATGCAGGTTTAATTAATAAACTGTTCCTCTGTGATATAATAACAGTTATAGGAAATCAAGCATTATGTAAAATAATTACCAATGCTACATTTCATTCAGGGTCACTGAAATTTAACAATGAGGGTTTAAATAAAGGTGTATTTTGTCTGCTCTGTCTTGAATTCTGCAGGAAATCAAACACCACAAGGAGGAGTCCTTGGTCCACTCCAGTTTGGCTTCACCCCTTTTTAGTCAATTAATTACAGTATCATTCACCCTCTCATCCTTAACGTCTTTGCCATACATGGTATGATCTATATCATAATGATCAATGCATTATATGTACATTATTGTGTGATAAAATATTTTGTCCATAAAATTATTCTCTAATGTGTACCACATTACAGAGGTGCTGAATTAAAGCACCTAAGCACATAAGTGATGGAGGCAGGATACGTTTGCATTGAAGAACACAAACTGATGCACAACAGCTAAGCACATATAAACTTATTTTTATAACAAGATTGAGGGAAATTGGAATTAAAAACAACATGAGAACATGAAAAAGGGGATATTTAACTTAGACCTACAAGAAATTCAAGAAAAAGACAAAACTTAATCTCCAAACTCATAATTTTCCTTTTAGAAACTTTATTTTAAAACTCAACAAAGAAAATTGAAATAGAAGCAATTTCTCTTTTTCTGTGTCAAAAAGGAATCAGTGAAACATAAACAATTATTTTGGGTTTAGCTTTGAGTTTTGATTAATATAAAAATTTTTTAAAACAAACCAAATGTTTTGATATTGTTTTTCTTTTGAAAGTTGCATATTTAACAAGGTGCAGATTTTACAAGTAAGTGGGAGAGGAAGAAGTTGTTCTGCAGGAAAAATTTGATTTTGCAATCTCATAGTATAGGAGGTAGAGGTTGGTCCTGAAACTGGTTGGTTGCTGGTTCGAGCCCCTGCTTTAACCTTCTCTCTGTCAGACTTTATTTATTGTCAATTTGTTTACATAGTATACACAGCTCTCATGACATTTCTTTTCTAGTCAGAGGGTGCTGTGGCCTTCTGTAGCTACAGCGTAGCTCACCGGCATCAGTATGCGATTGTGTGTGTCATTGGGTGAAGGACTGATTCTGGTGTGAAGTACTATGGAGTCCTTGGTGTTGATAAAGTGCCATACAAGCAATGGCCATTTTTATTCAAGATCTCCTGACGTTTCTTGTGGAACAGCCTCCTGCTCTCCCACTTTGTTATGATATCTGTGCTGCGGTTTTTGTGGATGATTGGCCTTGTTTTTCCCTGTCTAAAATCCCAAATAATTATCTAAGATCTAAGATCTTAGATAAGATCTTTTTTTTTTTTTTTTCTTAGCTAGTGCAACAATTAGCACCCTGTGAAATCTGGTGCTCTTGTGAAGTGACAACACCCGGTTTGAGATAATAAACACAATGGGCCTGTTTTTATCTCTGTTTTAAAGGGATCTCATTTTCAGTTAATTGAAATAGAAAAAAAAACTAAAATTATTACTAAAGTTTTGTTTATCCCTTTTTGAAAAAGAAAAAAAGACAAGCTTTTCATAGTCCTGGCACTGGTGGATGGAATGACCTGTGTAACTCATTTTCTCATCGTTGCTTATCAGATCCACCTGTGTCCAGCTCCTATATATATTGTTTGTTTTCCAGCTACCACTGCCAGATTATTTGAGCTGTTTGGTGAGAGAAACTCGAGCTTTTTCATTATTGTTCTGAGTATCTGATTGTGACCTGTTTCTGTCTTGTGGATCATGAGTTTTTGCTTTGGCCCTGTCTGCTCTATTAGTCTGATCCATTCTGGACTGATTCCTGGATTCTACTGGCTTACCGAACCTGGACTGTTTTTCTGACCTCGGCTTGGATTCCCCCATCTGTACCTCATCGGCTCCCTGATCTTTTGGTTTATGAACATTGTTCTGTTACGATTCAGCTTGGATATTCCCTTCAGGACACAGCTGGGTCAGTGGGCATCAGCTCCGCTCATCACCCAGAGCTCAGGGGGGGCGGCGCCCGTCACAAGCCGAGGACAATCTCCTTGTCGGATTCATCACATTCCTCTGTGATCAGACTGAACTCTGAACCAAGTCAGTGACTATTGCTCTTAGTCGTTATCAGCCCTTATTCTTAGTCACTGACCTGAGTTTCTGTTTCTACAGAGGATCCGGTTTATCCGCACACCACTTGGAAATAAAGACTATTTGAATTCATTCAGATCTGTCTTTTTGAAAATTGGGTCCAAAGTTTCGAGCTTTGACAACTTTGTGTTTAAAAAAAAATGCATATCTTTTTGTATTTAAAATTAAAATCAAATAGGCACTTGTTTTTTAAATTTTTTTTCTAAAACAAAATTTATACTAATAGATGCGCTGACCTATGAACCTGAATAACATGACCTCAACTGTTTGATTCTTCTTTGCAGATGTGCTGCATAAAATCAGACTTTATTTGGTCAATAACAAAAACTGAGGGCAGAATGTATTTTAACTTCACCCAAATTTGGAAAATAATAAATATGAAGGATTACCCTCAATAACCACTGTGAAATGTAGGTGGTAGGTTAGGAATTTGGTTTAAACAACATGACAGGATGTATTGATCTTGCTTAACACCAGGCGGGTGGTGTTAAAGCGGATATTTATCCTAATACTGTGAGGCTCTTTCTATCAATAATCCCCACTTTCTACTTATAGGGTGGTTATTGCCATGTTCTTATCTTTTAATCAGTCAGCACTTTTTTATCCAGTATGAGAAGTTCCTTACAATCAAAAATATAAAGATATCGAAAAGCAACCAGAGAATCATATTAGAAATTATTGAAGGCAAACAAAACTGAAAAAGCAGACAAATAATGAAACAATTGGAAATCAAAAGGGAAAATTCAAACAATAGAGGATAAAGACGTGTGGAAATGCAATCAGGTTATGATTATCATTAGCTGTACCTCAACTATCTGTTTTGTTGAAGATAATATTAGCTATGTTTATATACACTAAATTTTATGAACAGATTGATTTGTATTCAGATTTGAGAATAAGAAAAAATTGGATTGTAGAATTTACATCAGCATAAGTAATCCTAAGAAATGGAAGACCGTACTGAAAATGTGTCCTGTAAACATGGCAGTTGGAACATATTGACATACTTAATATGTAAATACATAAAATTAACATGTATTGGGCTAACATGTATACTCAGATTAGCTTGCTTTGATCCTGACAGTGTTTACATGCATGCCTATTACATTGTCAATCAGAATAAACCACCCATCATAGTAGGATTATATTTTCATTTGGATTCTCCTGAATCCAAACAGAATATTCCAACTGGCATGTTGACATAACACATCTTTAGGCCGGTTTCTTACGATCCCTTATGACCATGTAAACACAGCTAATGATTACACCGTACTTCAAACAAATCTGCAACACCGTTTTTTCACATTGAATTAAGACAACTGCTAGGGTGAAAGTAGGTCTGTAGTTCCAGAGGGTTTCATAAATTGGCTCCAGGATGTTTTTGTCTTCTGGTTAGTTTTAAATTTATTATTTGAGTTTGTCACTTGTTCCTGTTTCTCTAAGGAGCTTGTATGGCTCTGTCTGTAATTTATTAATGTTCTTTCAAAAAGTTTCTCAGATAATGCAAGGCTTGTGCAAGAAACTGAAAAAGGCTCGCCATCCAGGCAAAGTGTGTAGGTGGAAAAATAACACAGGTATAATGCTGCTTATATAATAGTGGTTGTCAAGATGCAAATTCGCAGACTTCCTGCAGTCATAATGTATTTGCATTGATGCAAACCTCTCACTATTGTTACTTAGAGCTGTTTATATGACAATGTACTGTACAGCTACTGAAAGGTGGTGCATCAAACAGTGTTTGGGAGCCACTGTATAAAATTATGATCATTCCTCTTTAAAGAACTTGGACTTGGGCTGTTTTTAGATTTTTTTTAAGGAAACTAAATGTTTTTTTTTCTTCAATTTTTTGGGATTTCCTTTACATAAATATAATACCTTTTTATAAGAACTATTTGAACAGAAATAATCTGTCCAAGCCATTTTTAGTTGTATCCTTATCAGAGTAAATTTGTTGATATCTGTATCGGTCTGCATCTAGAGTTAAGGCTGAGGGGGTAAATCAATAAAGTAGCTAAGTTGAAGGCTTTGCATTTGATCCCTTAGTCCTACCATCTGCTGTGACCCCAGTAGGTTAAATATGACTGGTGGTATAAATTTCTCACATCCATCTCCATTATGGTATCTATCGTGGGTCATAGGGTCTTTAAGCTGTTATGTTTATTTACCATTCACCAGTGACCACTTCTCAGCAGAGGTCAAAGAAATCAAAATGAACATAACCCACAGTGCTGTTATCTATAATGGCTAAAGGCACCTCTGAACAGTTATTAACCATGTTTTTATGGATTATTTTCCGTATTTTATATGTAAACTAATGTAAAGGTTGATTCTGTTTTCTTCTTCGTTAATGGTTTTTACCTTTAATGACAGTGCTTGCGTGATGGTCTTTTTTGTACCTTTCTTGAAAAAATGGGTTTGATAAAAGTGAACCATCTTCATTAGACTGTAAGAAATCAGCTCCATTCAATCAGTATTCATGCAGCATTACAGAACTGATTTCCTCTTGTTGAGAAATGATTACTAATAAACAAAACACTTACTTGCTTCATATTGGTTTGTTTTGTAAAACAAAATTGAATGCTATACATTCAGTGCAACTGTAGTATGGATTTATTTTTTGAATTTGCTCTTTTGATGGCTCAAATCAGAGCAATTGGTTGATTTACTCAGTCAACCTGCTTTGCTGATCAGTGTCTACAGAAGGTTGACACATGCATCTCACTGGTACCTGACATAATCTCAATTTAAAGGAAAAAGAAGGCACAACTCAAAGTTTGAACCAAATGACCATATTGGATAAAGATATTGAGCAAAAGCTCACACTCAAGTTTTAAGAAGCTTATTTCAGTATTTAGATCAGATTTGATTAAAAATGCGAAGTTTAAATCTCTTTAAGCTTTAAAGGGGCCCTCGACTCTCTTGCATAATAGTTTACTCTTCACCTTTATGTGAAAGTCAAAGTTTCCTTGGTAACTAAAAGGGGTCTTTGATTCAAAATAAAAAATGCAGAACCACATCAGACTCTTTAATCAGACTTATCCCTTTAATTATATTCCCACATAAATCATTGATCATGCTCTATCATAGTGTTTGATCACTCTTTTTCTTGTGCCCAGAGTGAAATCAATCAATCTCTGTTCTAAATGATTTTGAGGAAAGTATAATATATTTTGTGGAACTAAAAACAAGGTGGTAACTTTGGAAAAAAAAAAAAAAAAAGAAAAACATCTTACTAACAGTCAAACACTGCTTCCTGATTTCTACCCAGAGGATGGATTTGCATTTTAGAGATTCTGCAAGGTTTTAGAAAGCAAGGCCCAACTGCTTTGACACAAAATTTAGCCCCTCCCTGCCGAGACACGGCAACAAAGCGTAGGAGCAAAGTGAGGAGAGACCCTCCAGCGGTTTGAGGCAGTCATCTAAAGACTATCATTTGCAAAACATTGTGTTGCTAGTACCCTTATAAAGTGAGTGAGTTATTTTGCTGCGTTCTTATAATAGGTAATAATTTGCATGTGAGGTGACGGATAGGGGTTAAGGGTGGGGTTGCAGCTGGAATGGAGATAAAGAGAGAGAAAGAAAGGTGTTACACATCTTGTTATGGTCTACAGGCTCAACAGCTCCTCTAGTGGTGAAATTGTTCATACTGGTCGTTAAGTTTTAGTTAGGTTTTCAGAAAACATAATATCTGAAAAGAAAGCTTTTTTAAAAAAGTAAATCATTTTAAAGATCCCAAAGATTTTAAATATAAATCTGTTCAAATTTGGGAGAAACTGTAAGAAATTATTTAAGTTTGCAAATAGATTTCTTTCTTTCTAGCAGTTGGTTTATAGCACATCTTTAATCAAATGCCAGATTGCAACAAATTGCTACACAACTATTAGAAATGTATTTTCTGATTGTATATTCAGTGTGTAAGAATACATCGTCTCCAGTCCCCCCCCATCCCAGTTCCCCTACCGACAAACCTGTTCCACCGAAGAAGCAGTCTGCTCTGCTCTTCACCTGAGCCTGGCACACCTGGAGGAGAAGAACACCTGTGTGTGGCTGCTGTTCCAGGATTTCAGCTCAGCTTCCAACACCATCATCCCACAGCATCTAATAGGAAGACTGAAACAGCTGGGCTCCAATATACCCCTCTACAGTTGGCTGCTAGACTTCCTCACCAACAGACCTCAGTCAGTTCGGGTCGGACAGAACACCTCTGATGTCATCAGTCTAAGCACAGGCTCCCCTCAGGGCTGCGTTCTGAACCCCCTGCTGTTCATCCTGATGACACATGACTGCGTCCCCAGGTTCACCACCAATCCCATCGGCAAGTTTGTAGACGACACTACGGGGTGGGCCTCATCAGAGACGACAACGACCAGGACTACAGAGAGGAGGTGGAGCAGCTGGTGGACTGGTGCAGAAATAACATCCTGATCCTGAACGTGGAGAAGACGAAGGAGATCATCTCTGACTGAGGAAGAACCGGCCTAACCACGCTCCACTGCTCATCAACAGCTCAGCTGTAGAGGTGGTCAGCGGCACCAAATTCCTGGGGGTGCACATCACAGACACCCTCACCTGCCCCGACCCATCCTCACGACCTTCTACAGAAGCACCATAGAGAATGTTCTGACCAGCTGTTTTACTGTATGGTGTGGAGGCTGCAGCAGCTATGACTGGAAGGTGAGAACAGTAGAGAGGATCATCGGAGCTCCTCTTCCCTCCATTAAAGACATTTTATCCCAGCGCCGTGTGTCCCGAGCCCATAACATTATAAATGACCCCTCAAACCCCCACCATGGACTGTTCTCCCTGCTGGCCTCTGGGAAGAGGCTTCACAGCATTTGATGCAGGTGCAGCAGATTCCGAAACAGCTTCTTCCCCACCGCCATCAGACAGCTGAACTATTGAGAAAACCCAAAATCATGTTGCAGACTCTGCATAAAACTGACAACACCAAACAAAACACTGCATAATTGCACCATATTTCCATATTCATGGGTTTTATTTTTTGGGCGCATGTTTTTTCTCAAACACTGTTTACATCTGATCCATGCTGCAGATAAGAAATGGAAATGTACAAAAGACAATTTCGTTTTGTATACACTTTCTGTGTACAAAAGGACAATAAAAGTTGTCTAAGTCTACATCTAAGTCTAAGTAACTTGGAGCAGTAGGGTATTAATCTTTCTCAGTGAGTGCTTTTAATTATAGTTAAATAAGCTTTAGTTACTCAGATAAATGTACAAATTTGGCTGCTATTACTTCTGATAAATGTTGCTTAATTTAATAAACGTTAAGAAAAGCTCACATTTAATGTATTTAAGCAATGCTTAGGTCTCTTGATATAGGCTAACTTTGCTTTGTTGAATTTGAAAGCTTTTCTTCTTCCTCTTACCTTTTCTTTTGTAATTGTTTGATTTATTTTTTTCTTTCCTTTCTCTTTGTACTTCTTCCTTCTTCTTCACCGTCAGGTGCTTTGATATGTGTACAGTGATCCAGCGCTCAGATTTTTAATTAATTCTCACCCTAAAAGACTACTGTAGATTTCAAGTAGCCAGCTTATTTTCTTAATTTAAAACAAACTAAAATTAGGTCTACTTAAATAAAGCATTTCTCCCCATAGTTTGTTATTTTTCCATAGTACATTGGTTTGTTAACCTTTTTTGCCAGGTGTTTTCTAGTTTATTTGGTATATTTGTATTAACACCTGCCACATTTGTTTTGATTCAAATGGACCAGAGTTCGTTTTGGCATCTTTTGTGGTAAGCAGGAATTTGTTTTCATCAAAGTTCTCCATGCTCATCCCAAAACAGCTTTGTTTGAATAAAATATTATGGGCCAACCTTGTGCTTGTGGCGGTAAATCTAGTTGTTTAGAGCTTAATCTGCTTGTTGTTAGGAAAATAACCTTAAAGTGAGATAAATATCCCACATTTAGGACTTTTTTGGGGGGAATTATCCTTCATAATTAATTATCTTAAGGTGCAATAATTCAGTATTAATTACCAAATGATTTGCTCATGGAAGGCTTATCTCCCTTTGGCTATATTTAGATTACAGAAATAAGAGGATATTTTTTAGATTTTTGTGGCACTAGTGGTGCTTTTGACAGCAATCAAACACAGACTTAAGGTGGAAATAAATGCACCGAGGGGTTCACTACAAGGAACTGAACCACGGATGGCTTCATTAAAACTAAGAGCCGTGCCTCTGCCACCATAACACCGACTGCTTCCCCAGAAAATCACAAGTCTTGAAGCTGGAACCAAAAACCAAATGGACCAAACCAATTTATCAAGACTTGCTTAAACATTTTGTAGCAGCAGTTTTACATTGTTGAATATGCCTGTTTGCCTAATTCAGATGATGTCCTGCAAAACTTTTTTTTTTTTGTTTTATAACCCGGTATAAATCCAAAGTAAAGAACCAGCAGAAATAGAAGCCTGGAGATAAACAGAAAAGCACCACTGTGCTATTTAAAAGTGACCACTGGAGCAGATAGAGGAAACCTTACCTTCTGTCCAGATGCATTTTTAAGTCAAAGAAAAAATGTAAGGGAGAAATATATTTATTGGGATTCAGAAAGTCTCTAAAAGCACTTTTATGTCCTGAGCAGACACTGGTGTGAACTGGGGTGGGTTTTTTTTAAGTGGTCTGTAACCTTATTTTATTTTTCATTCCAAACTCCATTAAGTAATACATCTCTGAACAAGATCATGCTAAATTATCTTTTTACTAAATCCGATAATTGAATAGAGACTTGATATGTTTTGAGTTTTCAATTAGCCATCGTGGTTTATCGAAAACAGATATTATGTAATGGAACAAAAAGTGAGTGGCTTAGAAACAGAAACAATTTCACCATAGAAAATCTCTCCTTTTCATCAATGCCATGTGTTTTGTTTTTATCTACAAAACCTTTAGTAAACAGATATTAATGTGCATCCTTTCAATAGATTTCAGTTTTTAAAATAATATTAAAATCCCCTCTGCCTTCTTTAAAAGAGGATTAATTTGAAACTTAATTCAAAGGTCAACAATTTATCTTCAATTTACGTTTAGTGATAAATGATTAGACTGGTGTGTCTTTTTACAACCATTGGGGCTGGTTGGTCTTTTTGAAGTCCATTAAAGTAATTGATATTCACTACACATGTAAAAAAAAAAGTATACATTTGTCTTGAGCAAGCCGCACTCGTCTACAATGTTTATTTTAATGCTTCTGTTTTATCCTTGTAGAAGGAACAAGGACAGCCAGTAGTTTACAGTTTGGATAGGTGATAATATCATGTATACTGAATACTAAACAAATGTGAAAGCATTCTTTCTAGACTTCATCACACAAACATTGTGTACACAAGTGGTTCATATAAAGAGAGGGAAAAATTGTGTTCCAGCACATCCGGATATGTCTGAACATTTGCATTTCTGGCACATTTAATTAACGTGCAGCTTTTTGAACGCAACATTCATATATCAACACAACACCCACTGGCATGGCATCTGCAGAGTTACTATGGTAACAACATGAAACGTCTCATTGCAGCCATTATTTGTAATTAGAGCTTACTAATCCAACCTTGCTTTTTAAGCAGAGGGGCAAGAATGAAGGACATGAGTCTTGTTATGTTTTCTCCTGAGGTTGGTTCCTAGAATTACTAGGAAACAAGGTACAAATTGAAAGTAGGGTTAACAATACTCGCTTGAAGGTGTGGAGTATGAAGTAAGCTGGTCTTATGCTTGTTTGTCTCACTTCTCTGTCAATATAATTGGCAGTGAAAAAAAATGTCCATCATATCTGTAGTTGGAAATAATTGGGGAAGAACTTCTCACATGAATCAGCGAATCTACAAACTTTAATTTTATCACTTTAGAGTTATACTGAAACTTAGAAAGACTTTCTGTCTTTAAGTCAGTTTGTAGGATGTGGGAATCAACAGGTAACTAACCTTTTAGAAGCTATAGCAAAAGTCACAATGTAAAGTTTAGACATCTATGTTATAACACCTCCAGAACTAACGTTTAATAAGAGTTGTCCCAGTTTTTCCACAATGAAGACCAAAAGTTAAATGTAAAAAGTCAAATTAAATTGACTAAAGTCTAAAAACTGCAAAAGACTGGATTTAAAAGGCTAACCTATAACCTGAATTACTGAGTAAATAATCAATCATCAAACAATCTGTTTTTATATCTATTATCTATATCTATTATCTGCTATGTTACTTAGGTTGGTTGGTGTTAGTCTATAAATATCAATGGCTGAAATGAAAACTACAACTTAGTCCTTGAACAAGCAGTCTGCAAGCCAAGATAAAGATGACCAGTAAAATGACCCAGAAAGAGACATTATTACAGAAGGACACACCAGATTACAACATGTCAAAAAGTGGATTCCTCTGTAACCCAACAGGGAACCGAAAACCTCCCTCCACCCAGACACCAACTCATACTGCAGCCAATTCTCCTGTTTTTCCTTTTGGTCAAACTGTTCGTTTTTGGATTTCTCTAACAACATGTACCGTAATAGGTGTTTAATATTAGGAGACAGCTAATCCCTCGTATAAAGCTTACATCTCAGCAAAACATTCCTATCACCCTGCTACTGAACCAGCATCTTCCATCTTCCAACTCTTACTTATCTCTTCCACTTTTAAATTATGGTAAACATGTGTTCTCAGGACCTTGAAGGACTTCCTTGTAATGTACACTGACCCCTATTGGTAAATGTTTTAGAAACGATCATTTTCTGGAAAAACGTGGGTCATTAATGAGAAATGTGAACCTTGAATGTAGTCAGCAATAAGGGCTATTATGAGTTGTTTTTATATTGCTATGTTTAATTACAGTAAAAAGAGTCAAAACGAGAATTGTATCTGAGTTTGCTAAAAGTGACCTTTTGTTTTATTCCACAGGCCAGCAGGTCAGCTTATAGTAACACTTACTGACCACCCAAAATACCCATAGTGACTAATCAAGGATGAAAACTTGGGTATTTATAAAAGTAAGTAGTATTAGGCTTTGTCATTTCAGTGTTTAACACACCCAATATATCTTTAAGCAAAAGAAACATCTCCTTATATAAGACTTTCCTGTAGAAAGATTAAACTGCCGTTAGATGAACAATCACAATTAGGGGGCATGAAAAAAAGCTGTCAAAACTTATCAGTTAATGCACACAATTAAAATAGTGATCAATATTACTGTGGCATTAAAATCACACACTTTATCAAATTGACGTGCTCCAGATGCTTTGTGTAACTGCTGAATAAAAAGGTTTCAGCCTTGTGAGTTTAGATCAAACCAACAGATGGTTTCCAATACATTTCCTGCAAAGTAAAGCCAAAAACAACTCAGTCAACTTGGCAGGACTAAACAAATCTGTATGGATTTTATGATAGTCTGTCTTCATTATTTTACTGTCTGGCTCAATAATGTCACCATATTTATGTGTAATATTCCTTTTGTGATTTTAATATACTGAACATGATTTCATCATTAGGCCAGAGTATCAGGTTTGTGCAAAGATGCAATGTCTCTTTAAAGGAGCTTAAAAGAAGAGATTATTTGCCTAAACATTGGTGCTTATTATATGTTTTTATATTTTACTAAATGTTTTTTTTTTTTTAGCTGTGCTATTCTGATTCCTTTTCCTTAATTCCTAGCCTGCAGGCTGCATTTCTTGCAAGTTCCCATTACAGAAATCTGAAACTGATGCTGTGATTTTGGAACAAGGAAAACGCCATTATTGGCCCTGGGAAATGTTGACTATAAGAAAAGAATGTCCATTACCATATTGAAAAATACAGTACTTAGCCATTGTTGCTGTCATTAAAAAAAAAGGTTAAAAAACAATCTACTGGACTTTGATTCCACTTTGAAGACGTTTTGCTTCCTGTCCAGGAAGCCTTTTCACTTCAAAATATCAGAAATAGCGTTTAGTTCGATGCTTTATAGAGTGGACCAACAAACAGTCTTAATTTAGCTTAGAAAACATGCAAATTGAACCGGACGAACGGGTCAGCCCCTTCAGAATGGGCAGTCGTTGTGTTATTTGTTAGCCTGCATACCCAATACCTCTCTTTGTGCACCAAATAGCCTATTTTACCAGGACAAAACTCTGTGCTGCACTATAGGAAACATAAACAAGTATTTTTTTTTTCCTGAACAAAACAAAATTTAATGATTTGGACTCCTAATACTTAAGAAATTTACAGAAGTATTTTTATAAGAGTACAATTAACAATCAAAACTATAACTTCCTTTTTCTCATGATCTTTTACTTGAAACATGTTTGAGTTGTTAGCACATTACTTAATTCTCATCCTCTGTGTCCATCAGTGTTTTTTCTTCTGCTGTCATGCTCTGCCTCTGCTCCCTAATGGAAGCTTTAAATGACTTTTAAAGAAGAAAATGATGGCAAAACAATTCTGAAGAATTTAACAAACCTCTTAGCCATTTCATACCACGCATTAGCAGTGATCATTTTACGGGGGAGGCCGAGGTAAGGTGTCAGCTAAAAGCTTATAATGAAGCGAACCGTTTGTCAGCCAGGAAGATAAAGCCTGTAATTGCTTAAGGTCCTGTTGTCTATATGCATCCTAATGCTTTCAAAAGGCGCTGTGGTAGTGAGGGCAGGTGCTATGGCTTCCTACTCCTTTCTACTCCTTGCATGTACTACCTGTCTGCCATTTTTGACACATAAGAAGGATAGGAAAAAATAATCTTTTTTTTTTTAAGTTTAAATATACATGATAAACCAGCTGAAATTTCCAGGCTTGGTGATATCTCTGCAGCCCAGCTGTTTTCAAGTTCAAATGCTTGTAGTTTAGAGCAATCCTATTGGCTTGTATCATGTGTTTCTATCTTTGCAGAGTTGCATATATGGTACATGTGGTTTGCAGCAAGCTCTCTTAGATATATAGCAGGTTTTGAATATTTTTTTACTGCTGTCTGGGTGTGTTACGCTTTCTAAATTGCGACAGTTTTGGAAATAAATGTGGTATGATTTTATAGTAAAACTAATGTAGGAAACATAAAATATTTGAACAGTGAATCATTTAAATGTTGTACATCATTTAGAAACGGGCAACAATGATTTATGTCAGAAAGTGAAATTCATTCTTTTCTGAATCGGTCATTTTCTGACTTAATTTAGTTAAGTGACAAACAAGGATAGGCAAGTAAGATGGGGATTGAACAAATACAACTACCAGGATAAAAACATATCTGTTTGATCTTTTCAGCTCTTGGCTTGCACTAATAGAAAAATAACTGCAGACAAGCTTATGCAAGGACTTTGTCACACTGCAGGCTTTCCTGCATTTGCTAATGTGTGCTCTCTGGCTAATTTATGCATGCAAGGTGTTATCACAGTTGTTATTAACAAATCCTCAGTAACACCAAAGTACATGCACTAATTAAATTATTTGGACCTATAAATGAAGCACAGCTTTGCTTTACATGCTACGGAATTTTGTAAGTGTTAAGCACTTGTTCTGTTAAGGTGCTAAATCTGTCAGCCACCACACCTTTTAGCTAATGAGTCTTCACCAGGAAAGACTCACTGCATGTATTCAACTATAGTTGTTATGTGTTTACAAATACTAAAGAACTTAAACATAATGGATTTCAAAATCCTCTAATCTTAACAATTAGGGTGTCTGTATGCAGGGCAGAATCTGTTTCTAATTACATAATTGAAGAATTTGGTCACTTTCAAGAGGTCATACATTCATACATGTCGTACATTCAATTTTGGTACAGTGAGAAAATACTAAGAATAAAATAAGTCCAGTATCTAAATTTTACTTAAATACTTTTCCAGCAGATTAATAAACATAAGATATACTTTGCAATGGAATTAATCAGGGGTTACACTGTTCCTGTCATGATCTTGGCGCTGATGACTTGCTTGATTAATCATTTCATTTTTCTTTCTAACTCTGCCCACTTTCTCATTACCGTTCATCTGATCCACCTGCTCCTATTTCTATTTAACCAGCCCACTAACTAGTCATCAGCGCCAGATTATTCTCGAGCCAGTGGGAAGAGTGTGCCAGCGTTACCTTAGTGTTTCTGATTACCTGTTCTTCCTCTCAATGACTGAGCCCACCTGTTCCCATCTGATCACCCATTTATTTGCATGGTTTGGTCAGAATATGATTGGCATATTAATGATGGTATGAAAAAAAAAATGGTTTGCACATGCTGTCTGCTGAATTGAAAATATAAATCACTTTTTACCTTTGTGATCGTCTGCTCTGCATGCGCAAACACTTTTGCATATGTTTTGAAGTGCGCAAACTGTATGAAGATCATGCTCTTAGTATAAAAGCTAACTTTTTGGGGACACTGCTAAACATCAGTAAGATCAGTAATGTGCAGAATATTGTATACAGTATATAGCTGGGTGGTGACAATATCAAACTTTCCAAATTGTCAGAGTTGGCCTTGCAGAAGTTCATGCATAGTTTTCTAAGGATGCTAAGAGCAGCCTGTGACTGGTAGTGAAGCCGAAACGGTTACGCAAAGATGTTTTCTTAAAATGTACTCCTCTAACCTTATGAATATTATGCACTTATGAGTAACTCAGATAATGCTCAACACAGAGCTACAGATGCTAGACTGTTTTGCCTGCAGGATGAGTTGCACAGACCATGAGAAGCTCATCATGACGCTACTTTGCAGCTTAATGTTTACACCCCAGGACAATTATACATGATTACCCAATGCACACAAAGGCAAAACACTGCCTAAAGGAGACTAGTGAATGGGAAGGTGGGCAACTAATTAATAAAGGCTTTTCACA
>NW_015150689.1:764274-784721 GCF_000732505.1 Cyprinodon variegatus
CTGGATAGGTGCACATTTCTATCCCCAACATATCTAACAGATAAAGTAAAATCGGCTGCAGTCTGAGGATATGTATATGACACTTTATCTTTAGTATTATTATGAATTAGACAAGGCAAGGCAAGGCAAATTTATTTGTATAGCACAATTCAGTAAAAAGACAGTGCAAAGTGCTTTACCTGATTAAAATATAGGAAAATAAAACAGAATCAAAGCAAGTACGAAAAAAGAATTACTGAGAATTACTGAGATTACAGAAATTTTCAGCGAGACTTTGACCAAATATCACACTTGCTCTTATAAATAGGTGGAAATAGGTGAACCAAATGTTTTACTGGGCCAGGATGGGCAGTCAGAGTATGAACAAAGCAAAAACCTTGAAAACATTAGAAGTAAGGAAAACTGCTGAGTTTATGGTTAAACATCTACTGAAGTATTTTACCCTGACAAGGAAAAAAACAAGTTTGAATAGCTATTAACAAGCATAGTAGGAAAACAAAATTGTTTCCTGTGTTATGTATATTTATATTTTAAAAATAATTTCTGTTTGCTAAATCTTAAGCACCATATTGCCTGTTGAGATAGAAACACAATTTTTAGAATAAAGTCAACATTTACTTTTCAAAACCCCCCAAAGAACCCAACATTGTCAGGGCTCCTGTCTGTGTGTTTGTCTCCCTTCCACCAACAGGAGGCGCCTGGTTCCGGTTCGCCTCCTCACACACCTGCTGATGGTTTCCTCATTAACTGAGTGCTCTGAAGCTGCTGATTGCCACTACCTCGATGCCAGAATGTTTGCCAGTTTTTGGTACTCTAGCCAAGCTGAGTTTTCTCTGAGTCAGACTGAGTTCTTGTCTCCCTGAGTTTTAACTTTGTTTTTGTCTTTGCCTCTCGGCAGGAAGTCATCCTGCAAACTGGACCTTTTCGGACCTCCTCTCCCAGGAGGGATCAACGGAGTCTTAAACTGAGCCAGGGATTCAAACAAGAGGTTTGGATCCAGTCTCCTTTTTGAGGACGTTGAAATTACTCTCTGAGCAAGGGAATCATCTTCACCAAGATCCGTTCAAGTACAGCAGGAAATCTGAGTGGCAATCAGCGTCTCCGTTCACCTACACCGTCTGAGTTCTGGGTAAACCCTGTTCCGCCCTCCGCCGAATCAGACATACACTGGAAAACCAACACACAGATTGGAGTCTAGGAACCTTCACTTCTCTGGAAACGTGAGTCTACAATCAGATCCTCTCCTTCGAGATCATCCAATCAAATTTCCCACTGAGCCTGAACTAACAGTCTGTCTTCCCCTCGCCTTCCAGTTCCGGCTGAGCAGAGTTCAGGGAAACTCTGCACCGAGCTTAATATCTTCAATAAAATCCGTCAAACTTTTCATCTGTGTCTGTGTCTCTCTGTTTGGACTTCTGCATTTGAGTCTAACCTTTAAATTAAATCATGACAAAAATGGAAAAAGTTATTTACTTCAAATTCAATTAACAAAAATTTAAAAACAGTGAGTATCATCAAAGTCATCATAATTTTGATTTGAGAAATGTTTGTTTTAAATTTAAGTGATTACATGAAATCACTTTTATTTTATGGGTTAGTGTCATAGTATAGTCTGTCCAAACTGGAACTTTTCATTCTATCAATTCTTCCTGCTGGTATATCTTTTTACCTTTCGGACAATTGCTCCAGTGAGTTTTATGCGTTCAGTTCACTTGAGTTGGTTTTTACCAGTCAGCTTTTATGAGACCCTTCAGTAGGCACAGTAATGATCTTTCAGTCTTAGAAATAGTCTTAGTGTGAACTCTAAGTCTTTTATTTTCAAAATCTCCCTTAGTTAATGTAAGAAAGTGAAAAGAAATAAAGTTGTTCTTATTACAGTGTATGAATATATCGACTTTCAGCTGTGCTGGGATGGTGATTACTATAACAAGACACAGGTGGGTGATTCACAAACAAGCTGCAGCTGTGAAAGGCAAAAAACATGACAGGAAACTGAGAAGTGGAGAAACGATGTTAGACCAGCAAGCACAAGGCTTCACAGGAATCGGGTAAAACACACCAATTTCATCATCGGTGTGTTTTCTTCTCCATTGCAAATAGAAGCCATTCTATTCGGTGCAGTAATTTACATCGACTACGCAGCACTTCAGCTTGATGCTGAGCTTTCAACCATTCAACTGATACAGAAAAGGTATTTAGGTGGAGATCACAGAAAATGTAAAATAGTAAATAAAGTCAGATAACAGTACAGTAACTCTTATGCTGACAGAGTGGGCAGCTGGGTCAGTTACCCCAGGCCCTACGTGATGGGGGACTGAATCACATCCACTTATAGCCAAGGCACTTCGGAGGAAATACATAGGCTTGATATTTAAGTTGAATAAAATCCTTTCCTATTATTATTTTCCTCCAGGTTGCTCTTCCATTTCCAACAGAGACTCCATCATTTTAATGTAGAAACGGTATCGCAATGCTCACCTAAGGAACACCCCTAAAGCCTCAGGTACAGCTTACTTCGAATGGCTTACACCCACAGACAGCAGGCTTTCTTTGCAGATAAAGTTATAATTGGTACTGGTCCAATAGGTATTCTTAAGAGGCAGCGCTGTTTCTAATTAGATCTAATCTGTTCAGGATTGATGTGAGGGGCATAAACTGCAACACCTGCAGATTCAGACTGGAGTTAAATGGCCGTGATTAAAAAGAAGATCCTGCTATAGAACCTAAACCACTAAAGAAAAGTTTTACTTAGAATTTTTTAGCTCAAAACTAAACATATCACACAAGGGGAAATCTATAACTAGGATCACTTGTAATTGCAGCAGATATCAAAAGCTACAAATTCAATATATTAGAAAAAGGGCAGTTATTGTATTTGTGAATGCAAACATTTCAACATAACTTGCAATCATGCAATAAAAGAAAAAATTTTTGTCCTAAGTAAATGTCTTTTTTGAGTATTGTTACATCCACCAGGCTTGTTTGGTGGGGGTAACATTAAAGGAGACCACACAAGGATTTTCTAAAGTGAAAATTGGATTTATTAAATTATACTAAAGAAAAAAGCCTGAAAAAAGGGATAAATAAAAGGGTAAATAGAGACTAGATTAATGCAAAAACCATAACTAAACAGAAATAAACAAATGCAAACAAACCTAACAAAACCCTACCATAGGATACAAACCAAACGTGGTTCGGATGAGGTAAGAGGAAGAAGCCTCCTGTCTGCTGCTTGTATGACAGCTTTTAAAGCAGACAAGCATCAGTTAGGGCAAAACAGAACACCTGCAGAAGGCCTGCCTCCAGAACACCGCAAGGAAAAGGGCAGAAACCCACTGCAGCCGTAACAGTATTTAATTAGTACTTAATAAATATATATTACTTGTTGTATGCCCAAATGCCAAAAAAAATCTGTTTTATTGGTCACTTTGCAAATAGGGACAGGCCCAACTAAAGCTGTCCCATTGTCTGAACAGCACTACACGGTCAATGTGTCTGTGTCTAAAAGAGATAGAAAGACTTTTGGTGGTTTATATTTCATTGATTGACAGTATGTTCTCAATGCAGACATAATAAACTGTGATCTGATATTACACAGTTAGAAAAAGGCTTTAGGAAGATATGAAAATATAGTGGAGTGGTAGAATTACACCAACCAGCTGCTGCTCTCAAAGCTTCATGGAGTTCTTAGTAAAACAGATCAATAAACAGATGTAAGGCTAGATACTTTTATTTTATTCACAGTTCTGTTGTGTTCTCCAGCCTCCTGCTTAATTTGGACAGGATAAAATCAGCTTTTGGAAATATCTTATATTTGACTTAAACTTTATGAGGATGAGTAGAGGGGCTAAAAGCTTTTCATAATTATTTTACTTTCACTAATATCATACTAAATAAGAGGCCCCACTGGATGATAATTATGCCCTACTTTGACAGATTTTTTATTTTATTTAAGGACATGCATGTTTTATTTGTACCTGTTACCACCAAGGTTATTTCTTAATAACAGCATTTCCGACTGCTTTAAAGGAATCGTTTTAATGCTTTTCAAACCTGGCTTTTTCTAAAAGAAAAATAAAGACCAGAAATAGAATAAAGCTTAAATGGAGTCAATTAGGATGAATGATTATACTTTTTATTTAATATATTGTTAAAAAAACAAACAGGGACACTGAAGTGAATTTGCTTTTGTGACTCTAATAATACGTGATACAAATTTGAGACTTTGACAGAAATAAGTGTTCATGTTTGTTTTATGCAGATAAAACATCCAAAAATTATGATGTAGCCTTTTTTCCAAAATATAACAGTAAAAAACATCCATAGTAAACAAAGGGATCTGAACAACCGTTAAATAATGCAACACAGAGCCCTGTCTATGAAGGATTGCTCTGTCACTAAGAGTCCTTCGAGAGACCCACCTTAAGCAAGAGCAATACTAAATTACTTAAGTACCCATTTAAATCTTCAGGAAAAAAAAAAATATATATATAACAGATGGATTTATTCAGAAAGCCCTGTTCACTTCCTCAGAATAAAATCTGACATAATGTGAAATTATATGGTAATTAATGCAGAGATGTGCACTGCTTTCCCTAAATATTTTTACCCAGATACAATTAGGTCTTCTGTAATAAATTCATTTCTAGAGTAACATTGATTGCAATGCGCTTTCAATATTTTCCTAGTTGTAACTCTTCACAATTAGAGTAAATTTCCAAATATTGGTGCACTTAGGAGTTCCATTACATCATCTAATAATTTATCTTTGAAGTACTGAATTGTAGGTCAGAGTCCAATAAAGGCAATTGAAAGGGGATTTTATATATACTTTTATTGATTTTTGCTTTAAAAAGACTGGTAGTTTCCTTTACTCTTAAATTCTGTTTTTTTGTTTTTTTTTTAGATGTCCTTTAATGTTCATCTGTAGAAAATCTCTCTATAGATGGATCTAATTTAAACACAGATGAATTTTCCCTTAATGATGTCTCTGTATGTTTTAAAAATAGTACATTCTAACAGGTTAGAATAGTTCTAATGATCGCTTACCTAAATGCACCTAATAGTGTCTCTTACAGCCCACTCATTTGTGCGCAGGAATCCGTCCTTTATTACGTGATCGTACCAAGGGCCCAGCATAAGGAGTTTACGTCAGCAGCCAGAACACCTGTGACTAACCACGTCTTTCACTGCACTCTTCCCTTTTTATCTTTTAATGTCAAACAGCTCCCAAAATACGCCAACGCACCACCACCGCTTACTCTGGGCAGAAAAAGGACTGTTATTCATGCTGTATTTTACTGTGGCACAAAAACAAAGCTGTAAAACAAAGAAGCCAGTGAAATGAATTATAATATAAGGAAACAGAAAACTATTCATTAAAGCAGGGTGCCTAACTATTTACAGGTAAGGCTTTTATTCATTTTCATACAGACATTAAGGTAAATATAATGTATTTATCCCAGTTATCACAAAGCTTCTTTGAATCACTGAACACCTGCTGTTAGTTTGATTCCTTTCTCAGAGAAAACATTGTCAGGTTTCACCTAGAAGTGAATGGTATTAACTTCCTGGATCTGTTCCTTCAACCGTGATAGATCAATTTTCTTAGCGGGAGATGTTCATAGTTAGAGATAATAACTGTCATGTACTATTTTGATTCTGTGTAATAAAATAACACATAGCAGTGCTTACATTTCAAGTGCAAAGAAGATTAAACCTTGTTTCACTTCATAAATAAATAAAAATAAAAATTGCGAAGTGTCTTTTGTTAAAGGTACTGTATAGTGGAGGATGTTCTTTTTCTGGGTGGATCATCAGAATAAGTGGTCCTCCTCATTGTCAATCATTCTACGTTCTTGTCCCCATTTTCACTTACTGGTAGTGAGTTTGAAATACTGGAAAAATTGCTAATCTTCTTCTGGATAGTAAGCTTATATCAGCGATGCAAACAGCAACTTTTAAACAGAGAGAAATGGGCTTGTGCAAGTTCTTGCACGCATTTAAAAAGGGTTCCCTCTCGGGAGCGGGTACAGGGTTGTGCATGTGCATTTTTTGTGTGGAGAGAAAAGGTAACACAAAAAGTCACAAAAATGCTCCACTATACCTTTAGTTAACAACTTGTACTCTAATAACCTTAAATCAGCTTAAATATTATCAGTTTTTTTCTGAATTATCAGGTCTGTGTATGTGGTGTTCAATTTACATACTTCTATATTCAGTTGTTATTAAAAGGCTTCAGAGGATTTTTCACAGAACTTTAATTGAGACACAGCATTATGAAGACCAACAAACACAGCAGACAATTAAGTGAAAAATTTGAAAGAAGCACATAGGAACCTTATGCTTTAAAATCTAAAAAGTCTAAAGCCCATCATCCAAACACCAAAAGTGCCAACCTATTAAAATGTGGCTGCCTATGTTTCACAGGAACAGACAAGATCCGGCTGGTGATTGATTCTGTTAACACATCGGACATTATTTTGCATCCAATCCAACAGGAAATCGTATCGTATGAGGTTGTAGCACTTAGAGCTAATTTCCATGGAGATGGTCAGACTGCATATGATTCTGCGTTAGCGTAGCTCTGACCGGTATAGACCTTTGGGCTATTTTAATTAGACCTATGCAGCAATTTGGAGGCAACATCATGAGTCATGAAACAGACATGGTGCCAAAGTAAAAGTCCTCAACTGTGATGAAAATACAAAGTCACATTTATGAATCCCAAGCTGAAACAGCCAATTTGGAAACACACTGTGTATGGGATACACATTCCAATAAAAATATTAATTTATCAATGGTAGGACTTAGGGTTACAGAAGACAGATAAAGTAAAAAAGAAATCATCTTTGGCTACAAAAAAGCAGTAGTGAAAAAAACAAGGATGCTTATAAGGGAAAATGAGGGACATTTATTTTTCCCTTCTCTTTCTAAATAATAATAAAGAAAACACTTTGAAAAACTCCACAAGAAGCTCTTCACTGCCTCACTCAGTAAGAAAATGTTCCACGCTCTTTATTGTGGTTGTGTTGATTGTCTTTGAACAGAGTTTCCACAATATTTTGTATTTAATAAAATCCTTTAACAGTTCTATTTAAAGGCAAAGTACGCAGCTTTTTATTAAAAACCTGTGCAGCTCTGTGACAGTAACTGCAACTGCGATTTCTTTCAATATAAAAATGCCTGTTAGCTTTTTCACTTTTCATTATTTGACCGAGCCAAATGTGCAACATTGTTCAGGTACACCGGGTCAGATGTGAACAATGCAGCACAGCCCCACAACGATCCTGATCTGCACTTATGTGTAGTATAAGCCTCCCTAGCAGCTGCTAGTCCAACAGGTGGGACAAAAACTTTTGTCATATAATTAGCAATACTGAACCTTATGGGAACATGGCAAAAAGAAAGACACCTTTAAAAGGAAGAAAAATTGACTTAATTTTCCAGTTTGAGACAAGCCATGTATTGGACACAGCAAACATGGAAAAAACGACAAACCTTCTGCTCACAAACTACTACCTTGAACATTGTGCTTTTATTCACTAGAGACACAAAGCTTTTTATAATTAATTAGACAATGAATAGATACAGTTTAACCCTGGATGCACTTGTTAAAGTGAGAAAAAAATTAGTCCACAGGTTTACCTCTTTAATACCACAACAGTGCTAAACAGATAGCAAGGGATACTGATAAATGGCTTATGGGACAGTATAGCTCAGAGTTAGAATGGACAAAGTCTTGATCTTTATTTGATTAATGACTCTGTAAAGACTTAAACGTTTCTCTCATTGCAGTCTGACTAATCATCAAGCTGTTTAAGACAGAAAGGGACCACCAAAGGTCTTAGTGCTGTGACTCCAGCAAATGCATCCATTCATCCATCCATTTTCGAACACGCTTAATCTCAAGTGGGGTCGCGAGGGGTGCTGGTGCCTATCTCCAGCTGTAAATGAGCGAGAGGCGGGGTACACCCTGGACAGGTCACCAGTCTATCGCAGTCCAGCAAAAGCAGTTTTTAAAAAATATACATTTAGACAAGCTGAATAAAAATACCTAATTTATTTCATTTTCACTTTACAATTCAACTGTTCATTTGTATTTTATTCCACAAAAGAAATGTAAAAAGCGTTATTAATGGGTATTATACACTGCAGAACTGAAGGCATCATGAAGTGCACACATTTCTAACAAAGATTTCAAATCTACCAAAGTCTTGTTCTGTTGTAAACTAATCAAATGGCCTTAAATTTAAAGATGCAAATAGTCGTTTTTTCAAGTGATAATCTCTAAACTAAGCCCTATTGCCATGATTATGAACTGTCTCCCTTTTTGAGTCTGACACAAAAGAAAAAGAGCTTCTGTTTGTGCCGGTTTGTAGTAGAAAGACTCAATTACAGCAAAATGAACATCAGACACCCAACTGTGGTGCCAAAAATCAAACCTTAGCTGAACTTTGAGGAATCTAAAAGCAAAAATCTGGTACAACCAAAATGATTGAGTCAAGAAATATGAAAACTGAAAGGTACAAACAAAGACCTGAGAGGAACCAACATTTAAATCACTACCACAAATGAAAGAAAACAGAATAAAGAGACACTCTTGGTCTCAATATTAGCATGACAAACATATATGCTAAGGGAATTAGGAGGCTGAGAACATTTTAAACACACATATAGATATTCTTTGTAAGTGTAAATGCAGATAAGCATAAAATCCACACAGTTGTGAAGTCAAGGTCTTAATTTGACCACTTTAATCAGCTTCAATAACATTTTGCAAAATTTGTCCAACTGGTTAACCTTAGCAAAACATTGTCTGGAAAAAATAATTGTTACTGTTCTGGTTTTACCGATAATAATCTCAGATTATCAGCGGTTGTCAGCATGTGAGGCTTGAAGAAAGATGTTCTGGTTTCTGCTGTTTTTTTATGGTATTAGCAGCTGTTTGGCCAATCGCATTGTTTGTACTTCAGCCATTTATTGTCATGTTCACAATCACCATTTTTTACATTACAGGAATAAGGTTTGACAAATCCAGACAATATTGTGCTTCAAATCATAAAAGGCTTGTGTGTTTTGATTGTTAGTAATTAGGTTAAAGTTGAATTATCTATGATCAAATCAATGAGCTTTCAGACATGGTTTTATATTTTTAAAGCACTGTAAGCCCTGTGTTGCTCACCTTTTAATGCAAAAGTTATACGTTTTATCTGCCCCTGATTAAGGTGCTAAGCTGCCTGCCGAGTCATGCATGCATTCAAAAAAAACCCAAAACAAACAAAAGAAATTTCGTTTAGTACAGCTCTCTAGACTTTTAAATTTTTGATAAAGGTACGCAGAAGTAATAAAAACATTGTGATGAAAAATATATATCTATATCTATATCTGCCACTAAATATATAATAAACAATTTAAAAATTGATACATTGAAAGACTGCAGATTTCTATTTACCATTTTAATATTGTTGTGAAAACATTAACACCAAATCTTTGAAACAATAGATTCAGAAGGGAGAGAAAATGAAAGTAATGCAATTCCTGACAAAGGTATTTTTACTCTTTGAGCTTATTTACTGTTAGCATGTTATAACACCAAATTGATTATTCAAAGGTTCATTGATTTGGAAAAAAAAGGAACCATGAAAAGCAGCAAACTAGTTTTTTTTTGTCGATACAAATCCAAAGCTTAATTTAGAAATCTCTACTAACATAAAGTTTGAAAACCAGAAATCTAACATTGTGTTACAATTTATGAAAGAGTGAATAAAAGCCCTCACTGTGGTGAAAATACCATGCAATGGGAATGCTTTTATCCACCAAGGACAAGTAAGCTGGCCAAAGTGGATAGGAAGATGGATGAAGTTGAATATAAAATGCAAGAAAACATGTTTACAGCTAAAAAAAAATAAAATCCTGCAGATTGAACTAGAAGTGCACTTTAAAGGAGGCCAGCGAACTGAAACATACAGAACGACAATAACATGATTTCAATTAAATCATACTTTTGTACTAAAATGTAAAATCTGGAACTGAATCAAAATTTTATATCTAAGTCATTTCTTAAATATATTACTCCAACACTCCAATCATTTCAACATCTCTTCTCATAATTGTTAATTAGTAAAATGTTTAGAAAAACATCTATAAATATTATCCCTTATATATTTATGCACAACTATATTCAGTAAGCTTAAAATCCAAATGAAACATCCATGACTGTGTTTGCAGCACAATTAGAACTGAATACTTTTGAAAGGCAGTATTAAAGTGAATAATGAAGCTACATTTTATTTGTATTTAATTCTGTTGTTACTTTATTGAAAATAAATATATGCTGAATTAATTTTGACAGCAATTATAACTGAATACACAGACTTTGATTGAATTTCACATAAAGTGCCTAAATTTACTATTTTATTTTGATCGATTCTGGGTTTTATATGAGTAAACTGAACTGAAACAGCTTTTTATATATGAGTTATAGTCTCCTGAGCAACTGCTGGGATGACTCATTACTAATACTTTAAATTCAGCTGTTACTACAGCTCTTACCTCTTCATTTATATTTGTAAAAAGTCTAAACTGATACTTTCACACTTTTTGTTTTGCTTGGTTATTTAGATGTAAGGACAAAATCCCATTAGGCCCCATATATAGTAAGAGTACAAAAATAAATCATGTTTTTAGACACTTTGCTGATAAGGAGCATGTACCTCTAAATCAGTTGCTTGTAAAGATTAGACTAAAGAGGAAATGGTGTCTCAGTTCCCCCGGTGCGACCTCTGAAAAAGATAAGCTTTATTATCCTGTTCCTCACCATATTTCTAAAAGATGTACTTTACAATAAATGTTTCATTTAGCATCTGATTGTATTTCAGTCGTCTTGCATAACTCAGAGCTTATTCACTATCCTTCACATGATAGCATTCATGTGTCATTCATTGCAGAAACTGTGAAATTAATTTAGTCACATTAAATATCTCAAAATCTCCAGGTGGCCTACATCTCACTGGAAATATGAGTCCACTGATGTACTGTGCAGCACTTTAGTATAATCTTATGTGGCCAATTATAAGTCAGCACCATAAGCTAGAACCTAATACTTTATGCTTGAAAGAGCGCAGCATTGACCTCTTAAAAAGTCAGGTCGAAAGGAAAGTGGTAAAAGCATTGCATCATAGCAGGTTTTGCCCGTTAGAGAGCTCGAGGCCAACTATTGCTCATCCAGTGAAAGCCATTACACAGAGAGGGTCACAGAAACACTGTCTGTGGACCTTTATGAATGTTGGGAACTTTGAGGAGTTTGCAGAAAAGCAACAATTCTCCCGAAATAGATTCTATGGTAGAAATTAAGACCTAATTGCAGATCAATATAAAAAAGTGAAAATATGCACCACATCTTTTTGAGATACAATGTCCTTTCTCATAATGATGATGAAAAATGTATTTTAATTCATACATTTTAAAAACACCAAACCTGGTTTTAACAAAACGGTCTAACATCAAATCAGTTGTTGATTTTCGGGTCATTAGTGGTATCTAAATTATTTCCCAAATGTCCAAATTACAACCATATTATGAGAACTTTAATCAATCAACCTTTATATTGAAGTTAATAAAGCATTAGATTTCTATTTAATTAAAGTTCAGTTGGTAATATCATACCTATATTAGTATATAATAAAGTATTAATACATTTGTTTTGTTAAAAAGAGACACTTTTATGGATTCTCACACCTTAAACACCTTGTTTTCTTATGTGGCTTCTGGTCTTTCAGAATGGGCTTCCTACTTTATTAAATTCCACATTCCTTAATGGACAACAATCTTCTGTTTAAACAATAATAGACCATATAAATACATGGGATAGCAATTAAACATTCATTAGGAAGTCTCTTTTCTGTCTAATAAATCAGAAAAAGGCAAAGAACTGTGTGAAGATGTTTGCTAAAGCTGTCAAGAGGGTAAAACATTTAGAGTGAGAAATTACAAGCCTTAAAACAACATCTTTGTAAGTACAGGGGTGGGAGCCTTGTCTTAAGCTACTGTTTTTTTGAGAGGAGTTTGGTGCTTTTCATAAAACAGATGGCATCACAAGGAAAGATTTATGTTTTCTTAAAAAACAACAATCCAACTTCTACCTCCAAATAAGATGAGAAATACAATAAACTGACTGCTTTGGTGTTGACATCACAAAGCCCTTATTTTAGTCCCACTAAAAATCTATAGGCAGAGGTAAAAAAGGTTTTTGACAGCTTAGGCATCTTAGAATTAGTCTTAGTTTTAGTCTTCAGGGGGGAAAAAATAATTAGTTTTAGTCAGATCGTCATTACTATATGTGATAATTTTAGTCGGTTTTAGTCAACTACAACTTAAAAAGGTTTTAGTCTAGTTTTAGTCAGTTTTATGTTGCAAAAAAAAGTTAACCTTTACAATTTCGAATAACATCCAGATTCTTTACCAGACTGACAGCTCTTGCCTAGATATTACAATAGCTGGGTATAGAATGCTGCTGTGCAGTTCATCATTGCTGTTGGGAAGAAAACTTTGATTTATAGAATTAAAATAAAGTTTTTAATGAATTAATGCACTACTTTATACAAAAGTGTCTCACAAAAGCTGTGAAAATAGCAGATATATTTCAACACATAATATTGGTAAATATTGCAGACAGACAAGCAAACAAAATGTACAATAAAGAAATGGTAACGCATATACAAGGTTTCCATCCCAAAGCAAACATTTCCTGATCTACTATGAATTATGCATTACACACAGATCAATAGAATCTTCATTACTCCAAAAAAGCAAAGAACAAAAACATTCTTCTTTCCACTTTGGCAATTTTGGCTTCATTTCTTCAATTTGCCCCATAGTTACCACCGATCAGAGGTCATATGAGATTTAAATTAATAGGGTTTTAGTATAAAATAAATACAGAGATAACGTACATAGCTGTTTTGTAATGCCATGGCAATCCAGACCTAAGTTTAATGACTATGCTAACTAAAATGTTGAAATATTTAAAAGAAACAGAGAAAACGTTTTAATCAAAATACAAGGAAACATTTGCATCATATTTAAATAGATAGAAACAATAAGTGTGAGATGGAAATATTCAAAGATCTATGTACCTTTATCTATGTCTTTATTAAAAAATAATCAGTATGCAATTAAATATTTGCTTTCAATGTAATTTAGGGATTCCTTTTGGTAGAAATTACAGAAGGTTTAGTATGACCTCTTGTGAGCTGAAATAAAATAAAATAAAATAAAATCTTAATAGGAATCAAAAAGGAATTCTTACGCTTGGCAGAGGATGATCAGCCCTATATAGTTTATTAAGTAGCAAGAGCAGGAAGAACCATTTTTCTGAGAACGAACCATCAGTGTGGAACGTAAAGTGCAGTTGGAGCTATTTACACACAAAGTCGAATTTCTACACAAGCACACCTGCAAGAGCAGAGCTTTTCTGAGTTCAGTATGCAGTACCAGACAATTCCGACTTACTTTCATCCCTGCCGCTGCTGCCATGGTCCATATGTGGTCATACAGAATGCGCATCTCTGCATGGCAGGTGGCATGACCAAAGCGGACAAAGCAACACAGCTGACATGTTTAGCTTGTCTAACAGGTTACAGCGCAATGATGCATTTTAAAGTTGTGACAGAAAACCAGCTAACATTTTTATTTAGTGTTGTCTCATTGACAAAAACTCACACCCATGACTCGTCGTGTTTTCATAATCAAAGATCCATATTTAGCTCGACAGTTGTCGTTATCGTCATGAACAAAAGGAGCGTCAATGAAATAATTCCGTCATGGTTGACAAAAACAATTCTGTTAGCAAGGCAGCCTGATTCATGTTAATTGGCCAAAATTACAATAAACCACAATATATTACCAAAGTCACACAGTTTAAAAGGTAAGTATAGCATATATTGTGAAAAACAATGTCAGGTTCTCCATTTTAGGCAAGTTATAAAGGTTTCTGTACTATTTGAGGTAATCTCAGATAAAAAAAAAGGTTCAGTCTGATTAATTGTCAGAAGGAGATAATTTTTTTTATCTTGTATCATATGTAAACATTTGGTCTATTAAGTTTGTAGAATTTATTTTAGAAAAACATTTAAGCTTATTTTTTTTTATAACACTGAGCATGTTTTATGAATCATGAAGCAGAAACAGTACAAACAGCCCAGTAATTCGATCTAGAGAGACTTGTCTTAATGAAGAGTGGTACACTAACTGTAAAAGCAGCGCAAAGAGAGGCTCCTGCTTTACATTTCAGGAAATTGTTCTCAATTCAACAAGATGACGATAACTCTGAAGAGATCTTCACATGCTGACGCACAGATCGGACCTAATGACTCAAATAGCTGCTCTCTAGTCAAAGGGAAACTGGTTCTGCTGTTAGAGACCAACTGAAAAGAAGCAAAAAGAAATATATAAATAAATAAAGAATAGTTTATTTTATTGTTGTTGATTAAAGCTTCAAGAATAACTTTCACTTTTTGCTAAGCTGCTGGTGGGAAGAACCAGGTATGACAGTCATGGCAACATAGCAGTCGCTTAATTGGAAGATTAGCGCCAATTGTTTGTTTAATGACTGGCTGTTAACAACCACTATTTTCTCCTCATTAACTGATAAACACACACCATCGCTGCACACAATGTGTTCGAAAGCTAGAAGAATGTTCATTTAAGGTTAAAACCTTTTCTGAATGCATTTATCCTCGACAACTCAGAGTTTATAATTTAATGCTGCGACATGTGACCTTTAATTTTCTATTAGTTTGCCTGAATTCATGCTTTTTATGTTCTCTCAGCCACTGAGATGAAGAACTTTAAGAAGCATCCCCTCTAATAACTTCACCCGCATAGTTGAGCAAACCAATGATCTTTACTGCTTTCCTTGTGGCTTATGGGTAATATGGAAAACAGCTCTGGTTGCTCACTGCAGAAACCATAAATTTCCTGGGAACAACTGAGAGGAGCTCGTAAGGGCTGTGATTAGGAAATGAGGTGCTGTTGTTGGGAAGCTTTGCACCACCTCATCCCTTCTGCTTCCTCAGCATTCCCGTCACGCCTCCTGACAAGTCACGCTTTCACACATTTCTATAAAAACTGAGATTATCAAAGGCACCTGCACTGAATCACTGAGGCTTGGCACTGATTTTAACAAACAGACACAGAAATGACTTTCCCAATTCTTAGTGTTTGTTTGATACACAAAGCAGATGAATCCAGTCTGAGATTCTGCATCCCAGAGAAGGCTGAAGGTTGAGGTGAGCATTGATTAGTGGCAGCGGAGGAGGTCATGCTCCAACGCTGCTTCAATACGTCAATGTTGCCCTTTTACACAGCACAGTCCCAGCTGCACACAAACATGGCTTTAAAATGTAGGATTATTGACAAAAATATTGAGAAAAAAAAAACAAATACGGCGAGGTGATAACTTAGGTTAAAACCCATACCCTACCAGTAGACTTTATAAATTCCCTTGTTAGCTAAGATGAAGGGTGGCAAAACAAAAAAATCTCACATTATGAGTTTTTTTCTGCCGCATGATTAAAGCACTAACACACTGACTATTGTCTACTGAAAAAAACATGTACAGCCACTGCAAATAACTTTGTTCTTAGGGATTGTAATGTAGTAATAATTTTCTAGAGTTTTTTTTTATGTTATTTTTTTTCATTGGAATTTCTGAGCTTTTCTTTGGAGTTTGGTTGCTGTTTCGATTATCTTACTCTGCAGTCCTTGTACTTGCTAAAAATGTAAAAAAAAAAAAAAAAAAAACGATTTAGCCTGGAGGAGTTTTAAATCAGCAGAACCTGGTGGGATGTCACTGCTTTGGATGTGTTAGCTTCCTATCCAGGTATCCATTCTTTATACCCTTAGAGTAGAGCTCCAGGGTTCTCCAGTACAGGATGCTACAGGTCAAAAAAAAAAGACAGGAAAAATGTCAATGCATACACGGACAGTCACTCCTAAGGGGAATCAAATCAATCAAATAATCTGAACAGCTGTTGGTCCGTTGGAGGAACTTGAGACAAATGGGGGAGTGGCGGCCTAGTGGTTAGGGCATAGGGCTTGGAATCCTGAGGTTGTGAGTTTGAAACCCACTCCCACAGACTGACACTCTGGGTCCGTGAGCAAAGATCCCTAACTCCCTGGGCGCCACACATGGCAGGCCCCTGCTCCCCAAGGGGATGGGTGAAATGCAGAGAGTGAATTTTGTTGCGCTGTGACGATTTAATGACAACAAAACATTGGAGAAAAAAAAGGAAAAAAATAACATTGATGCACTGGAGCAACAATCACACTTCATGTAGAAAGACCCTATAGGCCTGCATGTTAATCTAAGACCTGCCTCCAAAAATGCCAAACAACTGAGCTTTTATGTTATAGAACAACAAATGATATTCCCTTATAGTCAAATATGCAGAGATGGGAAGTAACGAAGTACAAATACTTCGTTACTGTACTCAAGTAGATTTTTCTGATATTTTTACTTTTTTTACTTTACTTCTACTCCTTACATTTTTACACAAATATCTGTACTTTCTACTACTTACATTTTTAAAAATTGTCTCGTTACTTTAGTTTTGAATAATTTCAATGGAGTTACCGTTATTATTTTTCACGTCATCAATACCAAATTCAATCTAATTGGATGGGAATCTATGTTGCATTTGACGCACCACTACAAGATGAATCGACAGATTCGACGGTATTCATTCGCGGCAAATCATTGCAGCTTGGTGGCGGTGGCGTTAGCATAGTAGACGACGAGATGATTGAAAATGAACACAACGGAGATCTAGTCCTATTGGCAGACATCCATTTAAAATGTAGGCAACGGCATGAAAAAAGTGGTTTCTACTTTTACTTTTATACTTTAAGTAAATTTCAAAGCCTGTACTTTGTTACTTTTACTTGAGTAAAGAAATTTAATCAGTACTTCCACTTTTACCAGAGTATTTTTTAACACAAGTATCTGTACTTTTACTCTAGTACGGAAAGTGAGTACTTTTGCCATCTCTGCAAATATGGTAGAAAGTGCTCTGCTTACATCCACAAACAGCTTTGGACCAACAAGAAAAAAAAATGTGTGTGTAATATTAAACCAAAAAAATAATGTGTTGACAATAATGGTATAACATAATTGTTTTCACATTAAAAAAGTAATATAACTAATTACTTTTCGCATATTGGTCACGGCGTTACTGCAATTACAGTCTAAAGCAGTGCATTACTACAAATTGATAAATAAGCGTCTTTTCATAAGTGCAACCTACCAGCTACAGGGAAATATTTTTATTGCAGGAAGAAAGATATGTTTTAGCAGGTATTTTTTTCCCAACCTTGTATAATTTCCCATCCACTTTTAGAAAGATGCACCACTTTGTGTTGGTCTTTCATATGATATACAGCAAAATATGTGACAAGATGTAAAAAAAGGTCAAGGCTTTGTACTGTAAGTCCTTCAGCCATGTGAAATGTATTCACCATACAGCAGAAATTACAAGCTACATTCAGACGAAGTGTAAAAGTATCTAATATGACTGATCTTCTACAATAGATCAACTTATTATTAATTAACAAGTGTTTGAAAATATTTTTTAAGTAGTGTCAATTGAATGAACGGGTTTATTTTCATCAATATCAACATCTTTATGCTCTAAAACGAATAAAGTTGAGATATTAATTGTATATTATATGACAACTGATGCCTGACATAAAAATTAAATGTTTCATTTTGGTTTTGATTGCAGAAAAAAAGGGACATAAAAACATACAAAATCAATCCGGCAGACTGACGGGATAATTATAGTGTTTATAAGGGGAAGAATGGCGTTGTTTGGGGGCATTTAGTACTTTCTTGGATAAAAAGATTTTCTCTGCACAATGAGATTTTGTTTTCTCACTGCATTTATATCACAGCTTAGCCTTACAGCCTCCTGTGAGAGCCCATACCTGAGGCAGTTAGTCACATTAGAGCTGCCTCCTTCATGCATCACAATGTGGTGGTAGACCTGTCAGCTGATGCTAGCCAAGGTTGTGTTTTTCCTTTTTTTAACTATCACTTTTCTCTCCCCCAAGCCACTAGAAATAGAGCCCTCACTCAAAGAGGCCTTGAAGCTGCCCGTCAAGGAATGATGGATGAGTGTGTTTAAGTGTAAATGTGAATGCACCTGTTTTTTTGCTATATATATATATATATATATATATACACTTTAGCTGAATTTTAGCCTTGTATCTTTGCCATAAATTTGGATCATTTACTCTAAAATCACATGCTTAGATCCTGCTCTCCAAGCGGCTTGAGAAGATTTAGGTAAGACGAAGATTAAATGTAGTTCCGAAGTTTTCTAAAGCAGCCTCCACTCAGGCAGCAGGCGGCTTTTTTTTCTTTTATCTTAGCAGACTTCAAAATTCACTTCAACACCTATATGGCAAACAAGATGGTGAATCCTCAAAGACTCCTGCTTTAAAAAGCTTTCAGTGTGGCAGGTGTAAAAATAGAAACTGTCATAGATGCATTAATAATATAATTTTGCCTGAAAGTAATCAGCAGGCTCCTGACTGTAACAGTGCAGTAAGTATTCCCCAGGTTTAAGCATAGCCACAGGAAGCAGCATTGTCCTTACAGCCATATTTGATGCTTTGATTTTTATCTGAAAAGAAACATCTGTTGAACACACAGGTTTTTTTTTTGTTCCTTTTTTTGTCATAAGAGATTCCAGCTTTTGGCCTAGTAAGAAATCTACTTAGTGCTTGTACTCACAGAGGTAGTCGCACAAGCAGATAACAAATACGGATCAAAATCCAGTTTCTTCTTGATCCTGTGACAATCAGCAACCTAAGGATCTGCTTGGAAGAAACTGAGTTCTCAGAGATGCACAGTTCCCTCTGGTAGGAGAGGATGCTTTTTATCTGCTCCTGAATCATATATGATAAACACAGTTTAGGATTTTTCTGACTAAGCTCTATGGAATAAAGAAAACTATACCCAATTGTTTTCTTAGAAACAGTTCGGTTTACAAAGCCAGCAAATCTCTCTCAGATGAACCCTCCTGCAGGAATGTATATAAGTGTAGCATGTGATATACAGCAAGGCTCCAGTGCCCTTGCAGGATACAAGGCTGATTTATTGTGTACCAGACTGATGAGCTTGTGAGCCACACAGTTATTGGCCACATTGGCAGGAGGGAGAGGGATTACAGCTTTTAGCTGGGAGAAGCACCTTTGCCCAGTGAGACGTTTGGCAATAGGCAGACTGGCCACATGTTCAGCTACAGCCTCAAATTGGAAAACAGATTTATTAAACTGTCAGCTGCCAAGACATGCTCTGGGTACCAGTGCTTTTTACATGAATCTGTAAAAATTAGACCGAATTAAATATTTGTTGTGGAAATTTAATGAAATGTTATGCAACATGTTAGCTTGTAGATTCTTAAAAAGGGGTTCAGTTATAACAGGAAGAGTTAACTTTATGTAGGGAACATTTCCTACATAAAAGTATTTTTATTCAGATTTTAATCTTAGGTTGGTTAATCAGCTTTGATCATTTGCAAAGTTTTTGAGGTTGAGTTGCAGCAAGAACGTTCCGGGTTCAGGGTCTTTCTGCATGGAGCTTGCATGTTCACCCTGAGCTTGAGTACTCCGGCTTCCTCCTACAGTCCAAAAATATGGCTGTTCAGTTAATTGGCTTATCTAGACTCTCCTTAGGTGTGAGTTTGTGTGTGAATGGTTCCTTTCCTGTTTGTCTCTGTGTTGGACTGGCAACCTGTCCAGGGTGTACCCTGCCTCTTGCCCGTAGACAGATAGGCACCAGCACCCCTTGCAACCCCAGCTAGGATAAATCGTGATGGAAAAAAAATGGATGCCTCATTCATTTAAATGTTTGCAGCCCTTGTCTTCAAGATCAACAGTCCTGAAGGATTTGGATGGATTCCTGCCCAAACACAGCAAAATCTTTGTTAGGCATGTTAGGCCTTTGCCAATGGTATTCTGAAGAAGTAATTCAGTAATTTGAAAGGATTATTAAAAGACCTCTCAAGTACTGATCAGAACACCTGATATTTAAAATTAAACACAGACCAAAATGTAAAGTTATGTGCAAATTCTGACCATAATAAACTAAACTACAATTAAAGACAAAAATGTTAATGTAAAATAAAAATAAGACTTCCAGACAGAAGAAACACATATCCAAACCAGTTTTCTTTTTAACATAATCATATTTACTTCCATATGTCATGATAGATTCAAGTAAGCTTGTGTCTGTCAGGACTCCTGTCTGTGTGTTTGTGTTTCAGTGTTTGTCTCCCTGCCGCCACCAGGAGGCGCCTGGCTCTGGTCCGCCTCCTCACACACCTGCTGATGGTTTCCTCGTTAATGGAGCGTTTTTAAGCTGCTGACTGCCACTACCTCGA
>NW_015150689.1:784963-797495 GCF_000732505.1 Cyprinodon variegatus
AAGTACCGCAGGAAATCTTAGTGGCAGTCAGTTTCTCTGTTCACCTACAAAAACAAACCGCATTCTGGGTAAACCCTGTTCCGCCCTCAACCGAATCAGACAAACACTGGAACTACAGCATACAGACTGGAGTCAAAGATTCAACAACTTCTTTAGAAATGTGAGTCAGCAACCGAATCCTCTTCTCCAAGTTCAAAAGTCCAATTTCCCACTGAGCCTGAACTAACCGCTGTGTCTTCCTCTCACTTTTCAGTTCCGGTTGAGAAGTGTTTAGAGCAGCACTTCTCTCTGCATTATCTCTTCAATAAAACCTGTTAAACCTTTTCCCTGGTCTCCCTGTTCGGTCTTCTGCATTTGGGTCTGAACCTTAGTAAAATCATGACAGTGTCCACAACACCCCTATTGACATAAACAGTTATTCCTTTTTTTTTTTTTTTTTTTCGTTGGAGGATTTTTCCCCCCCCTAATAAAACAAGCTTATTTGTTATGCTGCAAAGTTACTGTGGATGGAGCAGTAAAACATTTCAGTGAAGTCAGTGATATGTTATGAAGATACATAAAAGTAAAAACTATGGTACAGTGAAACTAATCGTAAAACTGGACATTTGTCAAAAAAAAAATAGTCAAGTAACTGTAACTGAGTTAATGTAAGTAGATACTACCCACCCTTAATCCTAAACGCGTCATTACTTTAGTTTAGTATGAGCTACGCTTAGACTAAAAAAAAAAACTATATGTCACTTACTTGATCAGACATATTTTTGGTTCTCTAATGTAGGATTTAATCTAGAGTGATAAATGTGTTCTTGTCTTTACAAAAAAATCCATGACTTTTCAATCTGCTGTTGGAAGGCTCTGATATCAGCTTCCAAAACATGGAGGGAGACTGTTTAAGCCTGAGACAGACAGTGCAGTGTCACCAGTGGCCTGCCAAGGAGATGGGGTGGACAATTTATACTAAGACATATTGATTGAAATATATCCCTAATGGTAGCTTGTCTCTCATCTTTGCTGTTTGGAGACATGGTAAAAAATTCACAGAAAAAATAAAATGCAAATGCCAGTAGACCAGATGGACACTCAGATCAGCTATATTTGGATCTCTGTAGTAGCTGCCCTCTCAAATGCAAATTTTCTAATTGTGTTTCCTCTGCTTAACTTCAGCGTCATGGGTCTGCAGTGTGCCCAAACATGAAGAGCAAGCAGTCGGCAAATTTAGCATATCATAGCCACATTTGTCCAGAGATCCATATTTTATTTGCTCCAGTAATCCAGCTGCTGCTGTAAATTCAGTTAAACTGAATCACTTTGGTTGACTGTTAACCTTCCCATAAGTCATTTTCATTACATCTGTTTCTGATCTAAACTGGAGTTTCATGGGATCAAAACAATGTAGCTTCCTTTATACAGATTGGTTTGGAAAGCTTTCCCCCCCAAATAGATTAAAGCTTTTTTTTCAAACTGCCTTTTTTTAGATGAGTTATCTCTCTCTGATTTGAGAATTTGTTGAGTGGTAATATGAAACATTTAAGTGTTAAAAATTGAAGCAATCTGCAGGCAACATTTCACAGCACAGAAATATGCTGTTGATTATATAAGATATTTTCAAATATTATCACACCAATGCTTTATAAGGATTTCTGCAGTAGTTTCAAAAGCAAGATTGAGTGCAAATAATTTTGTCTGATATTTTCATTAATCCTCTTTAGGTTCATAATCATATACACAAGCATAAATCACACAGACACTTGCTGAAATGCCCCTTAGAGAGTTGCACTCATGATTTTCTTGCCAAATTCTGGCTACATATTGGACCTTCCTTTGTGACAGATTTGGCAGAGTACATTTGGAATGGATGGTTTCTTGTCAAAGATGTCAAACATGGTCAGCAAATCTTCAGTATGGCTGAGGTAAGGGTTTATGCTCATATTACACAGTTAGACAGTTAGTTCAGCACTGAGTTGGACTGAGATGTTTGCAGACAGAACCCTCAATTTCAAAATAGCCATAAAAAGTTCTTGACACTTATGACAGACTAGAATAATGCGCATGGAGAAAGCTTTATAATCAAAGGGGACAAACATTAAACAATTAGAACAAAGGATCCATTATGTATTTACACAACAAACTTTAAAGCAAGGTGATGTGGGGCTCTTTGTACTTCTAGATGTACTGGTACATTTCACAAAACGGATGGGATGTAAGAAAAGGATTCTACAACAATGCCTCCACTAAACAGCAAAATGTCCCAAACGTAGACAAAACTGAGTGCTCCAACAGGGCAATCATCTCAAACACACACCTAACTGGTTTTTAAATGGATTAGGGGGCTAATATTGAGTTTCTACAAGAAAAGATTCACTTCAACTCTAATGAAAAGTTATGGACTATGCTTAAAAGCTGAGTCACTGCAAGAAAACCAACCTTTGTAAATAGCTGTAGCATTTCTGCAAAAGAAGAGGTCAAATTTCCAGCTAGAAAAGTGCCAGAAGCTTGATAATGGTTTGAAAAGACTTTGGTTAAGGTACATCAGTGGATGCAGTTAAAACATTTGGGTGTATATGTTCCTCATGCTGTTAGATTGAATACAATCAACAATAAGGTAAAATCTTTGAATCCTTATTCACTTGAAGTAGTTTGTTGTTTCAAACGCATCACTAAACACCCCAATCACCACAGCATCCGTTCTTCTGTCAGCATTTTCTATGAAATGCATTTAAAAAAAATGCAAACCTAACTTTTAGATGACAGTTTATGGATCATCAGAATAGGATCTGCTGTTTTATATTTTTCTAGAATAACGTTTTCAGCTTCAATAAACCTGTCAGACATTTGAGTAATGCTGAACAAGCCAGATAGAAAAACAGTCAGGGGGCTTTTAGTCTCAGATTTTATCTGTAGTAATAATGCTGACAAAAGCATAGAGATGTCGTAAAAAGTGATACTTGAAACATTGGGAAGATGCTATATACTATGAAGCAATGCAGACTTCAAAAAGCTATAAATGGGGGCTATATTAACTTTTTAGATATTTTAAAAAAAAACGCATTCATGCTTATTTCTTCACACATCTTCATTTGTAACTGACTTATTGATTGGCTCTATAGAACTGGTACTGTGTCTTTCAGAAGGCAGAAATATGCCTGCTGTTTTTCATAGAGAAGAAGACTAAAACCTGCAGATCAACTGCTGTGATCGCAGATGCGACAGAATGGAAGTGCTTTGCTCAAATTAGATGCAGTGTTGCAGCAAACTCTGGAAAGTGATTACAGTTTACTCATTCAGATTAAGGCTCCATACACATACGTCCCTACATATCTTTGTGTGGAAATGGTCTTATTCTGGTTCCCCCTTTCATTACGGCACACATTATTCATCTTCTTTATTTGCTTTGCTGTGTGTTGTCAGCATATTTGCTTGGAGCATTTCACTCTGAAATATGGCTTGACATAGACAGGATTTACTGCATTCCTAGCAGGCCTAATAGGGTATTACCAAAGGATTTGTATGATTCCAGACACTTCAGCTTCAACGGAATAAGAGAGGACAATTCTTAGAAAGGTGTTTCACCATCAACACTGGAATCACAAGTAAACATGTCCTGATAGTTTTATCCATAATTTAATTATTTCAATTAAGAAACATTACCGATCTTGGCTTTGCTGTCATCCCATTTCTTAGAAGCTCCTCTGTGATGAATCTGATTGAGTCTGAAAGAACTGTTGGTGACTTTTAATCATGGCTGTGGTCTACTGGCAGGTGGTCTAAGTGCCTTTCATTACAGGTTGATTCCCCTCCAGAGAATAGACTGCCCTGGCTGCTGAAGACGGCGCCCACTTTACCTGCAGACCATTAATTAACCAAAGGAGAGCTCCATCTCAGCAGTGGCCCTCAGCTGAGATCAGACAGAGCCTGTAAAATCTAGAGACAAGATCAATGCTCGTTCTGTTTTTTTTTATAAATCAACATAAATACATTGCGGCTGGCGGGGATAGGCAGCTAATTTTGAGAGGGAGTACACATTACTTTCTGCATGACTCTCTCTCAGGGTATGCACATGAATTTTTCAGATCTATTTACTTCTTAGAAGGTTCCGCAGTCTGCCCATCAATGGAAATGGCCACAAGAGTTTTAAGCAAATTTAATTTTGAGTCTGGACATATTTGACTGTTAAAACAAACCACTATTAAAGATGTAGAGCAGGATATAAGCCTCACATTGAGCCCAGTAACATACAGATGCTTGACCACAAGCATTCCAGCAAAGGTTGACAGTTAACCAATAGTGCTAAAGATAAACGTTAGGACCACTAACCTCATTATCATGAGGAGAGAAAAATGTAGAAATAAAAAAATGTGGAAATGTACATATGTGGAAAATGTGGGAATATGTGAAAAAAAGGTGGGATTAAATAAATAAAGGTAAAATGAAATTAATTTGGAAAAAAGGAATATATAAATGAATCAAAGTAAAAATAAATAAATGAATGAATATATATTTAAATTCACAAAGAGGTAAAACTACACAAATAGATCTATAAATAGAGAAGTACAAAAAAAATATAGATATTTATAAATGTTATAAGTATTAATCCATATTTATATTTATCTATTTATAGAATATGTGTATTTATTTATATGTGTATTTATTTTCATGTTTATTTATCTACTCCTTTATAAAATTACATGTGTATTTATTTACTTTTTATATTTATTTTTTTTTTGGTGATCTTTGTCCCTCATATACCTCTAGTGCAAACAGAGTAGAACATCTCATATTTTAGAAAAGTTATGGTTGGGACATTTTATAACATAAATATGGTTTGATACAAACTGTTCCATTATAGTTCAATCTGCGTGTTAGGGATTGTTGTCCTGCTGGAAGATGAAACTTAGCCTTAATCAGGTCTGCTGAACTCTTTTACAGTTTTTTTTTTTTTTTTACCTGGTTTTCCCTGTAGAGCGCCATCTATCTTCCTATCACTGCCATTCAGCCTCCCTGTTCCAGCAGAAAAAAAGCATACCAAAGCATTATGCTGCCATCTTTTGAATGGTATGTTAGTTTTGAATAAACCCCAAATTATACTACTAGATATTGTTCTAGCACATAAAATGTACTTTGAAGTTTGCAAATGAAAGATTATATAAATATATACATAAACTTCAGGCAGTAGGAATACTTATTAGAAGCTCCGTAAAAACTGAAACGGTTACTATCATAAATATGCAAAAGGATTACAAAATGTGCAACTCAACAATAACCCAAAAATGATTCATCCCAACATGTTTTGAAATTAGTCATCAAAGTGAAGTATTGTTCTGTCAATGTGGGAGCTGTTCCAGTCAGAAACCTCCTTCATCTCTGGAGATGTCTTTTATGTAAAAACTGATTTGTTCAGCCTTTTCTCTTTGAAGGGATGAACTTTATAATACATTTACATTTTTTTTATGTTAAAATGAAGCAGCAAACAGAAAAAAAAAAGATGTCTACAATTGAGTTTAGCAAGAAAATCACAGTAATGTCAAGAGATGTGAAGAAGGAAAATTGGTTGTGATTTAGAAACAATCAAACAGATTCTCCACCACCTTGTTTCATTTATTTTGGAAAACAAGTCCTTAAACTTCTACATTTTTCTTCTTGGTAGCTTGGTAGAAAATATTAAAAACTGGATGTTATTAAACTTAATGTGAAAAAAAAAATCCAATTTGTGTGACATTGTGTGTCAGTATGCAGTGACATGGCGGTCAAGTCTGTTTACCGGCCAGAACAAATCCAGAACCTTCCATGATGTCAGAGAACAGTTTTTTTAATACAGTTTTTGTCCCTTTTGTCTTCTGTTTTTTATATATAACATTTTCAATGCTTTCCTCAAACAAATATTTCTCGTTTAGCAATAAATATCTCTTTCAGCAAGCATCACAAACATTGTAAAGCACAGATCATGTATGTGGCTGGTTGGGTCATAAAGCAAACGAGGAAGAGATAATTAAACACTTTGGTCACAAACAGAGGGAATATAACTATAGCAATAAACAACAGCAGGTGGTAATTAATTATTATTATTTAAATCTGATGTAAATAATAAACTGACTGTTTAAAGACTGAAATGCTACTTGAAAACAGTTAATTCTCTTGGTGAAAAAAGAAAACTATGAAATAGCATTAATTTAATATTACTCTGTTATTCCAGATGACAGTTCATTCCTTTTTTTTTTTTAACTTTAAGCAAATGATTATTTCCCTTTGCTCCAAGGAAGTCAGAGACACAAAAAGTTGATTTCATACTAAGAAGACCGGAACGAGATCCCCTCTTCTCCTGACTAATTCACTCTGATTAAGTCTTACATTGCCTAAAATTAACTTCAGAATGTATTTCTCCAACTAATGAGGGCAGTGGATTGTGTAGATTAGCATTCATGCTGAAAGAGCATTAGGAACGGATTTATGTTTGCTCCAATTAAACAAGCACAACCAACACCAGTGGTTACACCTAATACCTAAATACCTGACTCTTAAGACTTTATATCTTGATTCATTGGTGTGAAGGAAGGCTTTGCATTTTAAGGACACTGCTTTTTATCTCTAGTTGTTTTTGGTTAAGACTGAATTAAACAGTGTAAAATCCATTTAAATCTTCTGAAAAAAGAAAGTCTGAGATTTCTTTTTTTGTTGTTATATAGAAATGAAATCCATATTTGGAAGAACATGAAGTATTGAAAATAATTGCATTTCCTGAATTTATCCTCAAATGCATCGATTCCCAAAGTTTGTATCATGGCCCAACTTGGGGTCCTTGATCAATCTATAGGGGATCTTAAGATTCAATACAGAAATTAAATTAAACATTATGTTAAAGTACTTAAAGATATAAAAGCATCATTTGCATAAAACCAAGTGCTTTGGTGGTTTATGCTATCTTTAATGCTATCTTTAATTATACTGCTGATTGATTTTGTAGTAATATCATTTTTTTTATAAATACTTTTCAAGCTCTGTTTTCTTCCAGATAACAAAAACTAAGCTTTTCTTATTAAAATACTCCAAAGCAAACAACTTGCAGTAATGCATGGAACAGTGAAACTCTATTTCATGGACTAAGGCACAAAATTGTTTAGATGACATATGATGGATAGATGGAAAAACTGTTGTTGTGTCTCTGTTGACAACTAGTAGAGGAACTAAATTCAACACTGATATTTTGGTCCAAAACAATTGAACATGCACCGCAGAGACATCTACAAGAGGACTGAATTAATAACATTTAGTATGTCCAGTTGCATTATATTTTAGTATAGGGTTGCATTCTTCCCTCTGGGATGAAGAAATAAAACTGAGGGGGGTTTGGGGCCCACAAGCATTCACAAAAAACACTTCTCAAATTTTCTTAAAGAGCTTGGATGCATTAAAATTGTAAATTAAGCATCTCTAAAGGGAACAAATGTACCTCCACACAATTATGGTGCCAGTGAGGCTTTTATTTATGTGTGTGTTAGTGCGTGCATAAGCTTCTCTGCACACATGAGGAAGGTTGAAAATACTTTTACAGTACCAGATCCTTGTGGGCTGCTTTAAATGAGCATCCTTATGCATGATCACAGGCTCACATGCATGTACATACATTTTCATTTTAGAGCAGCAGAGCATGCTGAAAGCTGCAAAGCTGCCAACAGTCTCCGGCTGAAAATAAAAGCATTTTAGCGTGGTTTACAAAATAATTCATTTATAAAAACAATCTTTCTGATTCAAACCAGAGTAGCAGCTTTCAACTACAAATCAGAGCAATTTATCAAGCTGTGTTTGCACATAGATGTGTTGTGTTGACAGTGGAATCTAACAGGGGTTTGGACGGGAAGCTCTGTAAGCTTCAGGGGAATCAAACCGTCTGCCATACTATGCCGGCAGAATCTTAATTCAACATTTTCCACTTATTTACTTTCATATGAATGCACACAGAACACATGTGGACCAAGCAAACATAACACACTTTAAAGGTCCTTCACCCATTTGAATTATTGACGGAATCCAGAAAAACAAAAAATGGATAAATATAGAAACAGTCCAAAATAAAAAAGAACAAACATTGTAATTCATATTTCTACTACCGGTATATTAGGAAAAACAAATTTATTTCCAGATCATTCAATTAAGCCATTTATCAGCATCTGGGTGTCTAATATCTGAGGACATGGTGATAAAAAAAAAAGTCAAATAAATTCTAGAGAGAATAGAAAAATATGCTGTTATACATACAAGTAAATCAAACCTTGTTTTTGCAAAAAATGTTCAGCTTAAAAGTGCCTTTACTGTAAATCATATATATATATTTTTTTAAATTGGTCTGATGTAAAGTCTGAAATATCCAGTTAAATGTAGCTAGTATTACTACAGTGACACAGAACTACTATTATAATTACTAGAAATGTACATTACATAGTAGTGAAATAATGAACAGTACGTGTAGAAACTTCTTAATGAGGCATTTTTTTTATCCCTTTCTATTTATATGCAGCTAATTAAACATTTAAGACATGAATGTCAATGAACCTCTAAAAGCATCCTCTAAACCTGCTGTCAAAATGTTTCCTGTTTAGCCTTGTATAATGGTGTATGTTAAATATATATTTAAAGTCCCTTCAAGTTTTTTCTTCCATATGTGAAGCATTTAATTTGCTCTCATTTTAAATAGAGAGTGTAATATTCACTGTGTCTGGAAACTGTATACCTGTTTACAGAAGGACAAGAGAGGAGATTTCCAATTTATTCAATTACTTTGTTCATTACTGTCCTGCAATGTTTTCCTTATAACCTTCCGAAATTAATTGATATTCAACATGCATGCAGTTATTTTCCAATTTCAGTGTCATAATATGTATTCATGTATTATCTATTCATGTAATTATTTACTCTATTATTTTTTATTTACCTATAAAATATTGAGATAGTATGGGTGTACAATTTCAATTTACAACTTGAGAGGGAAGTGTTGGCCTAGTGGTTAGAGTGGTGTGCTTGTGTTCAGAGAAGTACAGAGTTTGATCCCCACAGCCTGCACTCTGGGTCCCTGAGCAAAACCCTTAACCCCACACTGCTCCCCTGGTTCCGCACAGTGGCAGCCCACTGCTCCCTAAGGAGATGGGTAAATACAGAGGTAAATTTATTCAGTGCGAGATCAAAGATTATCAATTATTAGGCGGGTGGCAGCATAGTGGTTGGGGCATAGAGCTTGGAATCCTGAGGTTGTGAGTTTGAAACCCATTCTGACGGACTACCATTCTGGCTCTCTGAGCAAGACCATTAACCCCCGGGCGCTGCACAGTGGCAGCCCACTGCTCCCCAAAGGGGACGGGTTAAATGCAGAGAGTTAATTTCTCCATTGTGAGATCAATAAAGTTCAATTTTTCAATTCAGTTTTTATTTACAATTTCTTTCAGGTTTTTGTAATTTTTTTTAACTGTCTAAGGCCTGGATTTGATATGGTTTTACAGAAAAACCATTTAACTGTTTGGGAACTTTTTTGTGAAGTATTCAGCAAAGTCATCTCAGATTTAATGTTATGCTCAACCTGCCTCAAGTCCTGCCTTTTACCAGCTATGTGCAGCTTTTCAAAACTCCCTTTTCCACTTCTGAATGGTGGAGCTCTTTTATACCTACAGAGATTTTTTCCCCCCGCAGAAACAACCTTCTCTTTATTTTGAAAAAGATCAAATTTACCATGCCTGTAATGTATCCACAGTAAAAGATCATCTTCTGAGGTTACAGGGCCAAGTGGAGGTAAAAGAATAAATCTGGTTAAAGTTTTAAGAAGCACCATCATTACAGATACTCTTCTAATGTGTTTTTTGGCTAACCGAGTAATTGGAAATGATGCTTTCGAAATATATCAGAAATTGGTCAGATAGTCATCAGTTACAGAGACCTCTGAAATAAATGGCCTGTACTTATATAGCAAGTTTTCAAGTCAGAGGACTTACTCTACATTCAATTTAAATCACAGATTCACACACACAGTCACACAATGATGGTGGCAAGTTACATTATAGCCAACGCTGCCGTGGGGCTCTCTGACAGAAGCAAGGCTGACATACACTGGCGCCACCAGTCCCTCTGACCCCCATAAGTAGGCAAGGCACCCAAAGCCGGAGCCTGAACTTGAACCATTAAACCTTTGGTTGCAGGGAAAACTCCTGCATCCGACACCAATGTTGGATGTTTAGCCCTTTATTCAATCATGTTATTTGGGGTTTTAAGTGGTTAGATCACTTAACCCTCTAATGCCAAATGTATCATATTTGATACATATGGTTTCTGAAATGTTTTGCGTCTGACACCTTTTGCATAATTTAATGGTAAAAACTTTGCTCAAAGTCCTATTGTACACAATCAGATATACCTGATAACAGAGGGCAGAAGACTACACAAAACATTATTTTGACTTATCGCATAGTAATAAATTATTAATATCAGAAATTTATTTTTGTTTTTTCTTTTTACATATTTTGTTAAAAGGCCAAATAAGGACTTCAAACCAAAAAAAAGTAATTTTCTGTTTTGTTTTATTCTTGGATCGGGCTTCAAAGGGTTAAAATCATAACACCAAATGTATCCATACCGTAGCATTAGTACTGAACCGTGATAATGGACATCCAGATAGTCATTTAACACAGGTTTCAATTGTAGACAGAAAACAACCCCAAAAAACCTTGCCTGTTGGCTAATGTAGGGAAATGAATTACCAAATGTAAGTTAAGATCAAAGTTATGCAATTAACTCATTAAAGTAACCAAATCATTGTGGAAAATACAAACACATATTTGATGCTACAATCCCACATGCTACCTTAACATCTTGTTCAGAACACAGTGGTATCAGCACCAAATTTTGTCAAAATGGCTTCAAGCTCATGCTGCAAAAAATACGCTCACTCAAGCTTGCACACAACTACTTTAAATTCAGTAAACTACGATGCCCAGATTACAACACACCAACAGATCTTCTCCGTCCTTGTTTCACATATTCCAGCAAATGATTAAAGGACATAAAACAACAACTTTTAGGTAACTGATGAGAAAGGAAACCTAATTCTACAGGTAGCACAGATTAATTCACAGACAACATTCACTTTCAGGCGGTGCCCTAAGCAGCGATTGACTTTTATTACCTAGGTAAATAAGATCAGAAAGACACACATTAAATAATAAAAAGACCCTGCAACAGAGTGGTTTCTCAAACAAACAAACAAAGAAAAAAACAGAGTTCTTAGGGGATTTCCAGTTAGACATAAAAGTGTTTTATCTCTCTTTTCCTAAGTGCTAATGTATTTTTATTTATTTTTTTGCTTGTTCACCAATCAGTAGGATGCTATGACTATGAAGATAAAAAGAAACTCACCATCTTGTTTCAGTGTCAAAAATGTCCCATAGCTCCTCTGAAATGCATGATGTCAAACTTGTCAGATATGAATAAGTGATGAGAGCAGATTTTACTATACTGAGTTAAGCTTTTAGAAAGGGATAACATAGTTCTGTTTTTTGACGCAGATGCAACAGATGCTGCGGGTCAAAGTTTTGCTTTTTATTTGCCATATTATATAAAACTTGTGTTTGCAGTTTGTTTCAGATTATGTGCAGGAAGAAGAATGCGCCAAAGAAAGAAAAAGGTGCATGGGAGATATATATATATATATATATATATATATATATATATATATATATATATATATATATATATATATATATATATATATATATATATACAGTACCGGTATATACAGTGCGTCCAGATATAACAGTTTTTTTTTTTTTTTATAGAAGTGCAGTTAATAGAACGGGCACAATGCAGGAATAATATGGGCAAATAAAAGCATTAACTAAACATTATTCATCTCTAATAACTGAAGATTTACATCTTTATGGCTTAATCTTTCTATTTTTTAAAAGCTTTTTTATGTTTATGCCAAGTAAATTGTTATCTTAGAAAATGAAATGTAATGTAGTGTAATTTTCTATGATAACCGTTTCCTTTGCATATACATAAAAAGCTTTAAAAATAAAAAGATTAGGGCATGAAGATGTTCATGCTGGTCTTAAAAGAGCTGGTAAAAAAAAATAAAAATAAATAAATTCTAGCTCAGTGGTACAGTTTAATGGCCTGTACTTATATAGAGCCTTTGTTATTGAAGGGAATCCAAAGTGCTTTACAGTACACTCATTGAAACTTATTCACACACTGAGAATGGTGAGCTCCATTGTAGCCACAGCTGCTTTGGGGCACACTGACAGCAGTGGAGTATCCATACAGAAGCATCTCCATGTTCTCTGACCACCATTATGGGGCAATAGGGGTGCAGTGCCCTGCCCAAGGACACAACGACAGGGGCTGCAGCCTATTTGTTTGAAGGATGCACTGTTACCCATATATATATATATATATATATATATATATAGATAGATAGATAGATAGATAGATAGATAGATAGATAGATAGATAGATAGATAGATAGATAGATAGATAGATAGATAGATAGATAGATAGA
>NW_015150689.1:797605-820104 GCF_000732505.1 Cyprinodon variegatus
AGATAGATAGATAGATAGATAGATAGATAGATAGATAGATAGATAGATAGATAGATAGATAGATAGATAGATAGAAATTCAGCACACAACATTATTAAGCCTAACTAGTTCAGAATTAGAACCAGTTCCATACTGTAGGTCTGCCTAGTTTGTATTAATTTTGCCCTTACCTCATTACAGGCGGTTTAATTTGATCTGTGTTGAAGGTGAAAAGACACAGCTTCACCCTCTAACCTATTACTGCTGCTGCACTTAGTAATTATGCAAAAAGCACACCCTTAGTTCTTATACACTTCTGTATCATCGGAAGCACACCGCTTTGCACTATTAATTACTGGGCTTCTGTACAATTAGAATACACTGGGAGGAGTGCCCAGTTGTAATTTTGTTTTATTCCAGTTTTGCTCAGACTGTGATAAAACAAAACACATTACTATATCAGCATTTCCACTGAACCCAATAACAAACATAAGAATGAAATCACTAGTGTAATAAATCTTTCTTTGGCTGTAATGAAATAAAGTGTACTTTTATTAAACTTCCTCAAGTGTATTTCCTATTTAACAATTTTATAGCGAGATGTACTGGGGGGAAAACAATGCTTAGAGTAAAATAAAAATACATCCCTCTATGATTCTGAAGAACCAGCTAACACATCCTTAAATTCTGCAAACAGCACCGGGGATCATCTGTCAGGAATAATACGGTAATTAAACATTTAATTTGTATTTAGAGATTTAATAAGTTCTTTGAAATAAATGTATGTATAAACTGAATTAATACACAATTAGAACAAAATGCATATGTTTATTGCAACATTTGCACACACTTGTGTGTTAATTTTTAGACCTTTGAAGTGAACATGTGGAATAGCTTTATCTTCGGTTTGTACTGCTTCAGGGAAATGAGAAACACGCACATCAAAGACCCTCACAGATCTCAGCAGACAGACTCTAACGCCAGACTGAGAGGAATCCTCAGACTTATTTACTCCAGAAAAATCAAAGGTACCAAGTGTACCCCTCTCAAAATAAGCTTTCCTCTGAGACAGAACTGAGGTGGTATTGAATTATACTTTTAATTTGCTGATTTGATCCCTCTTATATTGTGGTACTCTATTAGTTTGGATATATCACATTTTTTCCACACTAACTAGAAAACATAACATTGAGCCAGGTGTGAAATGATGACTTGATAGTTTTTAATAAAAAAATAACACAGCAGACGCAACCATTACAGATGGTGTTTTAGCATGTTTTGTTTAAAGACATTTTATTAAAGTGTTAAAGCTACAGTGAAAACAGCCTTAGCAGGAAACCATAGGAGATAAGAACTTCATTGCTTTTCATTGTACTAATTTCTTTTAGTGCTCACAGATGTATCCTTTAGAGGTTTCGGCGCTAGACTCAAACAGCATAATGTCATTTTTATTGTCTATCTGAAATTAAGACCAAAACCATCTCTAATTAATTGGTAGTCCTTAGTAATCTGATTGAAATATGATTAACAAACAGTCGTGTAAATCTTACCGATGAGATGTATTCAAAGTGCAAAAAACAAAAACTGAGCTATGTTTAGGATGTCTTTTCAGTTGTTCAACAAGGTACACTGTCTCAAGATTTTATATGAAATGAGTAGGGTGACATAACGTGTACAGAGCATTTGTCAAACAGACCGTTATATGCTCGCACCTCGTGCCAAGGAACAATCCATTAAATTTTAGTGATAATTTGGATCATAATCTGGATACAATAATTTTTTTTAAAGGATTCTATGTCAACAATTAGCAGAACAAGCAGTTCACTCTTAAACCAGAGGGTGGCAACAGTGACTATTTAGAGCTTCAGCATTGGACTCAAAAAGTCTATACTAAAGACAAAAAACCAAAGAAAGGGGAATCAGTCGTCACTTGTAGTCTGGATCTGCTCATTAAGATAGCAGGGTGTAGAGCAAATGAAGAAGGTGAGTCTGCAGATACAAACTGTGCCTTACTTATGACCTTACATATAAAATGATTTTATATGAAATTATTTTAAGAAAACTATTAACAATAGTGCACCTCATGCCAAGGAACAATTAATTAAAGCTTGATAATGATCCAGATCATGTGACATTTTTAGCAATATGGGGCAAAATTTGCTGCTTGGCAGAAGTCTGAGCTCTGAAGCTTTTTCCCTTTGAAGTTACCGGGTTAACATTTGGTGTGTAATATGGGTCAACCTGCTAACAATCAGTATTTGGTTTCCTTCCCATTGGCAAAAAAAGCTGGGTCTGATCTCTTACTGGCAACCTGCATGGCCTCTGTCCCCCCACTGCTGCGTGTCTGGTGATGCCATCATACAAGTTTAGTGCTGTTGATGTCACCAGTGCAGCAGAAATCAGGAAAGTAAACAATGGAGAGCAACATGGAAGGGCGTAGTCAATGTGCTTTATTTTTTCCTTCTTTTGTCCCTCGAATCTCTCTCACCAGTGCTGTACCATGTTTGTTGAATATAAGCAGAGTTGCTTTAGCTTTTTATATCAGAAGGGACTGGCCTGATATGTTGATGTCCGTACATTGCACTGAATGATAACACATAAATTCAAAGGTTAACCGGGGCTGCTATTCCCACTGAATGCCGATTAGAGCCGAGCAGATTGTAGCCGATTTTAATCTGGGTCGCTTGTCAAGTCGTTTGACACGGGTTGTCACATGGCAGTGAGCCGTTCCCACTGCCACTAAAATCCAATTTTTTTTTTTCGGTTTAAACAAGTTTTTCAACCAGTGGAAAAAGGGTAAGAGTACTTTTCTAGTTACTTGATAATCTACACATTACCAAATAACTCAAATCATGATGTACAAATAAACAGCCCTGTAGCCTACTCTTCATGTGTAAAGCTCAGGACTTTATTGCTTTTAAAAAAAGCAAACAAATACAAATAGAACCTCATCTGGCTTGGAAAGGGATTTATTTTACGTAAAAACTTATAATCTACTGCTATCTAACTGTTGGTCTACCTTCATTCTAAATGTTGAAATGGGGAGTGTGTGAATCTGACTCTTTAATGAAGTTACGGCACATAACTGAAATTCAGAGGAACTCAAGGTGCATAGTCCAAGACAGAATGTCAGAGCAATTTGGTGCAAACCATAATGAAAAAGAATTGAATTTGTTAATGGCTAAATTTAGTTTCCTTTTTAACAATTAGGAGAAGTACTTGCATGATGCACAACAAGCAATGCTAACTATTGCACAGTGAACAGTGGTGCAGGGTGAAACCGGTGGGTTGCACCCGCATTACCTGAAAATGGTGGTCAGTGTACATGAAGATGTCTCTCGATTCTGTGAGTGTGCCTCAGGGCAGCTGTGGCTACAGTAGCCAGCCACCATCAGTGTGTGGATGTATGAGTGAATGGGGAACTGAAATGTTTTGGAGTTTTAAAAGTACTTGCTATTTACCAGGAGAAATACAAATTTTAAAGCAGAGGAAATTTAACAAGAAGTACGTACATATTTGTATTGAAATGCGTAATATGAACTTCTAAGTCACACCATTTTTGAAAAATCACAAAAGTTTTATGGTAACAATGCAAAACAGACGACTCAACTCAAAGACAAAACAAAATCAACTAAAAACATGTAGGATAATGTTCATGATTTGCTATACATTAAATATTTTATAGTAATCAGAATCAGAAATACTTTAATAATCCCAGAGGGAAATTACTTTTGTTACATGCTCCAGTTACAGTTTTATATATATAAATACACATCCAACAACACAAGATAATAAAGACAAAAATAAAAATAAAAAAGAGATAAAATATATACACATACAGCTCTTCTGTATTTACATCTATGTATGTATATATATATATATATATATATATGCATATGTAAAAACTAAATCCAAGTAAAGTGAAAATCCAAGTAAAGTAAGCTATGTAATTAGCTAATAAAGCTGCAATCCATCGTTTTATAAATTGACACATTACACCAAAAGCATGAGAAATTATGAAATTAAGATTGTGTCATAGAAATTAATATCAGTGTCAGGGAGACAGATGATGTTAATTGCACTGTGCATTAGGGCCTAAAACAACTAAATCATACAGTCACCTCAGTTTGTGTGTGGATTCTGGTGTATCCTCAAGGTGTTTTTGCATGCAACACCTAACCTAGAGTGCTCACTGCATAGTCATGAGGTATCACAACCAGTAAGTCGTGTTTGAAATGTGAAAACAGTCGGTTACCTCTGTGTATGGCGGAGTCCTTTATATATGACACTTGGTGGAGTGAGAGAGTAAATAAGCATTCCAAACAAGTTTACTAAAATATAAAGTAAAAACTTCACGCTGAAGAAATCTGAAGCTGTCAACGTTTTATCTTTTTTTTTTGTCTAGACTTGAATAATTACCGTACCACATAACACTTGGAGCCCTGTTGAAAAAAATGTACACACTAGGTGTCATTTTAAAGGTTAGATAATATGATAAAAAATCTATTTCCTGTGACTTTCATGTTGTCAGAAAACTGTTGCAACCCTATATAGCTAATTTAGACCAGAGTAATATGTTTTTATAAGAATATCCAGTCTTTCATCTACCTGCTTGTCAAAGTTTATAAATATATGTATATGTTTGATCCTTTAAAAACAGAAAAAAAGAACTTTAAATCTTTTGCAGAAAAAAAAGATCAGACATAAAATACTGTTTCATACCATGCTTCTAAGATTTTATTCAAATCTGGCCATGTCAGTGAGCAAGTGGAGGGGTCACTGAAAGCTTTGATATAGAGGAGTCTGGAGGAGCTGCAGTCTCTGCAGCGGCTGTGGTGGTTCTACTTCACAAGCCCGTGGCAGATTTAAGCCTGATGCAATCGAATGTTTGACAGCTTGTTAGAGAATGCTGCAGAGATCTGTAGCCGCAACATTTTTTAGAGCGTTCACCTGTTAGACAATTAAATCTGAAAGGAAGCTTTTGAAAAGTTTAGATTTCCCTCTAGTAAGGCAAGGTTATTTTGTATATTGAAAGCTGAAATATTCCTCTTGCGCCTGGAAAATAGGTAATCAATAGACCTCTATCTGATTGATGAATGTCATTAACAACAAATGTAGATGAAGAAAGTGTTTAGTGGTAAGATTTCAGATGCTTTTTTAAGTGTGTATAAAGGATTTTTGCATGTGTATACACATTCAAATACAAGTCTTAAGCTCTAGTCAATACTGAAAGGCTCAGTTTCCCAGACATGGATTAAGCCGAGTCATTCTTTAAAAAGCTTGTGTCGGTAAAGATCTTCATTGAATTTTTTTTTTTCCTTTTCTCAAGGACCAGCCTTAATCCATGCTTGGGAGACTGACTGAATAAACTAAAAACTGTAACAATTTGAAAGCTCTAAGATCATCATCACAGTGCCATGTTAAAGTGCTTTTAAACATGCTTTCAGTGGCAGAGAGTCAATGCAGTCGATAAAGAAAAGAAAGGTGGAGATAAAAAAAAAACAAGCAAGAAAACATATCCCTCCCATGTGTTTGCAAAAAGCATATACTGAAAGAATGTATTCTGTATTTCCATATTTGCATAATGAGATGGTGACTGAAAGAAATCGTAATAACAATGGCCAACTGATATTGCTATTTTAGATAAACAATTTCAGTGTATACCTATGAATAAACAATGACACTGATTAACATGACAATGAATCAGTGAACCTCTGCACGTGTTTTGGGTAATGAATGCACAGTAATACATATGTAAATTACAGACAATGAATGGTTGTAATGCCTGATACCAGGCCTACTTGAGACAAAAACAAAAATCTGTTGCACCAACAAACATTTCTGCTCTGAATAGATATGTCTCAACACACAAGTTCAGATGTATGTCTTTGATCTTTCTATGAAGAGGCTTTTTTAAAGGATGTTATAAGGATCAAATAGGACTGAGATAACCATAGAAATCACAATAAGTAGACCTATCAAATCTAAACACAACTATTCCTAGAAAATTCATGTTTAAAACAGTTTTTTTTAATGAGAAACCTCTATTTCATTGGGTATGTGTTAAAAGCATATTCTTAGGACCATTTTTTTTATTATATTTTATTATAACCATAATATTTTTTTCTATAATGTTTTTGCTGCTGTAAACACCATAATTCTATTCTATTCTATTCTATTCTATTCTATTCTATTCTATTCTATTCTATTCTATTCTATTCTATTCTATTCTAACCACTGTAGTATTGCTTAACTCTATCTGTCCTGATCAGTAAATATCACTAATCAATATTTTTCATTACTCTGTTTTTGGTGAGTTGGGTTGCCTAACCTTTGGTGTTTTTTTTTTTGTTTTTTTTTTTTTTTTTTTTTTTTGTTTTTTTTTTTTTTTTTTTGCCCAAATGTGCTTCGTTAGAGGAATCATTATGTGTTTGGTCCAGAGGAGGCTCCCCCAGAGCATCACTCTGGTTGGAGATAAAGGTGGCAATAGACATATTTTCCCCAGGAGATCGTACATAACCCACAAAAAGACTGGAGAGCCAAAGTATTCCACAGCACACTGCAGTTACTCTATGATGGATGTGCAGCCATATAGTTTTGGCAAGAGAAATTTTGCAGATCCAGTAGAAAAGCTTTTTGTCTATGAGTTTTCTTTTTCATTTTATATTTAGTAATTTATGTATCCCCTTCCCACTTTGTGCTTTGGGGGTTCAATTGTAAATAGGCTCAATTTATGTAGCCCTTTTTAAATCTTTTTGATGTCTTCAAGTGCTTTTACACTACATTCCAAAGTCACCCACTCACACACAAATATTAACCTTTCTTTTTAGTCTGCACAGTTTAAACCTGGAGTTCTTCAACTAAATGTTCAAAGATACAAATCTGGTTTAAACAGAAATATTGGTGTTCTGGAACAGCTACTGATGATATAAAACAGCATTTTAAACCATAACTGACTCATCTGATTAACATTTATTGCCTAACAAAGTATAGAGATTTCTATACATTATAATCATACAATAAATGCTCAAAAAATAAAAAAACAGGACACTTTAATATAAGAATATCTGAGCTTAACATTACAGAAGTCTAAAGATAGGGGTCTGTCTTCAGAATCTGAAACCATGTTCAGATGTCCAATTTATTTTTTTTTTCAGATTTTTGTTTTCTCAGGCTACAGTATAATACTCAAAATTGCGGTTATAAAATATACAGATTAACATTTCTTAGTTCAAATGTCCATTAGTATTTATTTCATTTAACTGAAAACCAGTTACAGTTGACCACTTTTATATAATTGCAATGTGTTCTACATACCCCAACAATAACGATGACTGTATGATGGTTTTTTTCTGTTGACAATGACCTGAATTTTTCCCCTGACAGTATTCTGCTCCAACATGGGTTAATGATGTCTAACACTTCAACTAAAAGAGGTGTGGCTTCAAAATCAATATGGTGAAGAATGAATTGACCTCTCACAGGCTGCTAAAAATGGCTGTAGTAAATGCACATCTTGCTATGTTCATCAGTATGCTTTGTGAGTTGAAAAGCCAACAGTAGTCTTTCCAGCAGAACTGTCTATTGGGTCTCAACGAAACACGGTCACAAAAATTAATATATGAGTTGGCTCTGGATCAGTTTGCTTCTTGTTCGGAGTCTCACTTTATAAATGTTTTTTTTTTAAATGCTTTACTTTTTCCTCCAGCATACAGATATTAGAGCTATCAATGAGTATATATGTTTTTTTTTTTTCAACATTTCAATAGAAGGAGCAGCTCAAACCTTTAATTGCCAAATGGTGGACAGCAGATTTTCATAGCTATTTGTGTAGCCCTAAACCCAACAGAAAGCCACTAAAGAAGATTTTGGGTTAAGAATCAGACATAAACACTAAAATAAGCCAAATGTAGCTGAATTTATGACGGTTTTAGAGTGACATATGGTATCACGCTAAAACGTAAACATTTTGAGGCATGCAAGGAAGACATATGTTCCTGGTGAATGAGATTTTTTGGTGCGGATGGAGAAATTTGGGGTATCAAAATAAAGGAGACAGCATAGCTTTAATAGGAGATCACTTTGTGGTGATTTGTAATAAGGCAATATTTTTCATTGACTTTCAGAAATATTATCCATCATGTTTTGTCTCCTCAGTGCTAATGTACCTGTGCTGTGCTTGGTGTTAAGGCAAAAATGTCTCTGTTTGGATGGCATAAATGGCTGCAGACACGGTGTGAAGCTATCTGTTAGCCAGGGACAGCTTGCAACTAAGTTAAAGTGTGGCTACACTTTTGTGAAGAAGACAGACTGTTTTGCTAATTGCAGCTGAAAGCTGAACACAACACACTCCCACAGTACATAACACTTGTTATTAAAGGGTAAATGTATCTTTTGCATTCATAACAATTTTGTGTTCCCCTCCTTTTTTCCACAGTTGATAGTTTGGGATCTTGGCCAATTGAAAATAAAACTCCACACTATTGCTCCTCTGTGAAGCACAAACTTGTTTCTATGAAAACTGCTGGCACACAATACCAATGAATAAAATTGTAGTTACTCAAATATTTATCACCGTAGTAACACCTTTGGTTTATTTCAGTGGTCTTTTTGTCTGTCTGGTTGTTATTGTCTCAGGTCTGGTCTCAAGCTTGAATAGATTGCCGCTTGGATACAGCAGCAGAGAAAATGGTTGTCAGGGGTGACCGCAACAGAGAGGGAATGTGATAATATTCTTTTTACATTCTATTATAACTACAGATGGTTAAGAGGAATCATCCATCCATCCATCCATCCATCCATCCATCCATCCATCCATCCATCCATCCATCCATCCATCCATCCATCCATCCATCCCTTTAAAAGAACAAGATTTAATATATCTTCATCCATCATCATAGCACAGGTTACATCATAGAATGCAACATTAGGAATGACAGCTTTCTATATAAAAAAGGCATTTCCTCAATGTTAGTTTACAATTTAATCCCATCTCCTTGCCTAACTCAACCCATTTTCTTTTATTTCTGCTCATTCCTACGGCTTCGTTTGTGGGTAAAATATTTTAGGATGACATGAAGCAAATATGTCCTCAATTATAGTTGATACCCATGCGAATAATTTAAATAGTTTTTAAGCCTAGTCCATAACTGTAGTACATGTAAAGAAAAAAATATATATGAAAACAAAATGTAATACATTCAAAGACATTAAACTAAGAATCGTCACAGGTTTTGAGATATTTCAATACAATATCTGTAAAGGAGAAACACGACTATTTATGCTGTATGTTTTTGAGAGGAAAACGCTAATTTTGAGAAAATGCACCAATATATGATTGGATATAAAATTTTGGCTTTTTTTAACTTTTAAGGGCAGAAACTATTTAAAACTTTTGAGGTATTTAATAAAAAAAAATACACTGTATGATATAAAACTGGACATGAATTCTGAGATTTTAGGGATAAGATTTCAATGCTCAATCACTGCTTCCACTGGTTAAAGAGCATTAAACACAGAGAGATGCATGAATCTTCTTTAGTGCAGACAGAGTGTCCGCATAGTTTAGCATGACAATAAGTACTATTGAGAGTGGGCCATTGCTGCCACAACTAAGTAGCTGAAGTATAAACGTTTTAGCAGTAGAACACTATTTATACAGTAGAGGGATAGAGATGTGATGTTCATTAGGCAGAATAATCCAAAATATCTGTCGCCTATTCCATAATACACTCTGCCACACACTGTTTTTTTCTTAAGCCTTACCCCTGCTTGGAAAATGTGGATCTTCTGTGAAAGCTGACATTATATTCATCTTTACATTTACCTGTTACTTGTGCATTGGCCATTAGTAGTGTAGATATTTCTAGAATATTTCAACCTCTTCAATTTATAGACAGTTTTCTTAAATGTCTTAACCAGCCAGCATATTTCAAGTGCAAATAGCAGGACATTCTCGCTTTGTTTTTTGTTACTGGGTGTCTGTCCATCAGCAGAACAAAGGCTGACACATAGAGTGTCCTGCTGTCGCTCACATATACTCCTAGGTTTGTCACCGGTGGCCTCTCAGACATGTTGGACAATTGGATTCACATTGAACCAGAGTGAAAAGCACGAAGAACATATTAACTCTACAAGAATATACGCCCCAGGCCACCAACAAAAGAAGAAAAAAGAAAAATCACACTATTAGCATTTTTCTGATATTCAAATTCTTCTCAAATTAAGAATGAAAAAACATAGGAAAACATGCTTGAACTAAGATTTTGTTAACCTTCATACTTAAATATGGACCAGACTTGCAAAGAGCCACAGTGGAGGGGCTAATGAATCGCATGTGGTTCGACAGCTGGAGGTTGCATGCACCTATTCTCTCATATACAACCTTAGAGGTCAAAGGATTTGTGGTAAAATGTTACAAACATTAATAGATACTTCTAGTAAGCTACTGTATTTATATTTTTATTGAATAGCCAAATGAACTCTTATTATCCCAAAATGTACTAATTAATCAAAGACACAAACCTATACATTGCAGTTTATTCTGACTGAGCCTCTATAGCACATTTGCAGACTGCAGATGTTATTTATAAATGCAAACATTTTCACTTCCTTTGATTTACTTAATTTGAGAAAAAAGAATATCCATATGCATCAATTAAGTAAAATCAAAGAACAGGCTTTATCAGACAAACAACTGCCTGTATTTACTATTTTCCAGTATAATATTTGTCTTTTAATTAGATGTAATGATAGCAACAAAAAACATAAACATATTGAAACCCTTATCATTTACTTTCAGTATGCATAGCTTTAATTCAAAGCCAGAAATCATTTGGTCCATTACTGAATATTACAATCACCATTTAGATCTAAAATGATCTCCAGAATGAGAGAGCTGTAATGGTGGCTGTGTCTATGACGCTCATCTCTGGGGGTGCTCAGATTCTTCGCAGCAGAGCCATGCTTGAGTTCTAAACTGCCAGCTAAAAATTCTGGAAAAAAAGACAGTTTTTCCTGACTTTTAAACGTGCCCCTGAGTAATTGGTGTAATCTCTGGGCTTTAACTTGTGCCAATTTTCCTTTTTTTACTTTGCTTTGATCTGCATCTGCATTTACCAGCCTGTGCCAACTGGTCCCCCTTACATATGCACCAGACCTTGTCTCTTTGATGCTGATTTGATTTTGAAATCATGCCCTGGCTTGGTATTTATCAATGGCAGTCATGTTTTTCTAGATGCCTCAATGAGCCACATTATAGGGAGCTGTCAGGTTTGTGAACTTCGGCAAAGGGAATGGTGTTAATTTGCTCTATACCCTGCAACCTTGGGGCTGTTCTGCTCTTTGTAATGACTAAGCACAAGTTGACAGTAGACAGAACACTGGCTGCCTGTGAGAGTAAGGTATGCAACAAGAGTGCAGAAACTGTATAGGCTTTGACTGAATTTAAAAGATTAATATTGGATAAATTACATATAATTTGTGCTGAAACTTGTCCTGACTTTGTAGGTATTTAAATGTAAAAAAAAAATGCCACAGTGAAAATTGTCTGAGTATCTTGATTTCTTTTAAACGGAACCTGTTTTGTCGTTTCAACTCGCAACATTTACCCCTTGCCAGTGTCTTTATAGCAAACCCAGTCGTATGATGAGATCACAGAATCCTGGTAATCTAAGTAATAGATTCCTTTCTGTTGATTCCTCCTGGGTCCATGGTTCTGTGTTTAGTGATGTATGCACCATGCAACAGCACTGGACAGCTCATCTCTCTGAGGCACAAGCACCTCTGCATAAGCACATTCGTTCCGAGGCAATCTCTAGATGGGGCTGCTGCCATGGTCATTGACTTTCACAGAGAAAGTAAAGCCACAAAACCATTTAAAAGTCATTTGGGCTGTATTAGAGAAAAAACATATCCTGTTGGAACAGAATTTCTACTGACCTTTTCTCTTTCTGTTGTTTTGAGTCTCTTAAAGGTCTCCACAGACATTCTATTTTTAGTCACAGGGTATATGATCATTTGCATTCTCAGTTTGAACCTCTGTTTTCTCTTCTCAGTTTTAGCCTTCCCTTAGGTTTCTTCCCCAAATTCCAGTCATTTTAGTGCTTGATATTCATACACATAAGAGATCTTGTCTTTGCAAAGTCCCTTGGAGCTTTTCCCTTAATGTTTTTTGTTTGTTTGTTTGTTTTAATATAAGCACTTGTAGCTTTGTTGGTACACAAAGATACACAGCCCCAAGTGTTTGAAAGATGTCTCCAAACTGGAAGTTTCAAATAAATATAAGACTAACCAAAGAGACAATAAATGGCACTTTTTAGGGTTTCCTTTTTCTGTCTATATGCCTCTTTTAATTCCCTCTGACATAATTGAGACATTTGATGAACATCGGAGCATCTCATTATCTGTTGTTATGCCTCCACAGGGCTCATCTGCAAACCCATCTTCATTTTAATCAATGGTCATGCAGCACAGCACACACACAGAAGCATGAAACACAGATGAATCAATATTAAAGCACAGATCTAAACAAAACAAAAAAGAACTAAATGATTTCTCGACATACTGACGTTTTCTTTACACCGGTACAAGTCAGTGCTGATGGAAATCCTGCAGAGCAGATCCAGCTGTGCTGCCCCTTACCTGTGTGTCTCTGTGGAGGTCCTCCTCTCAAGCTGTGCCTGTTGAAGACCCCTGGTCTGCACAGCGGTGCCCTCCTATATGGGCATGCATCTGTATTGTGGATCAGAGCTTCTCAGTCTGTGTGTCAGCATGGAGAAGAGGAGGGATCAGGGATCAGAGAGTCCTCTCAGCCGGCAGCCCCATCTAGCGCATCTTCTTGTGTCTCCTACTTACCCGGGTCATTCCAGCCAGCCCCTTAGCAACCGCAGACCAGGGAGCGAGCACTCAGGGGGGGGATGGGAGGTGCTTGCTGGACTAAAACACAGCTGAAACAGCGAACAGAGTAGCTACTCCTCCTACATGTCTACTGTAGCAAGTGGACACTCTGCAAGTCTCGGTTCACCTCCTGCTTTCTCCCTGTGCATGGGCATCAGTTTGTGTGTGCGAGTTTCCACATTGATGCCTGCTCCTCCCTATGCTGTGTGTGAAATCAGTCTATACGCTCCCCGTTAGCACCTCTGGTAGCTCCGAAATGCTGTGGCAGGGTGAGACAGGATGGGAGAGAGGGAGGGATGTGTGGGAGCAAAAGAGGAAGAATGGAAACAGAGACACTATAGCAAAGGGGCTTTTTTCTCCCTATCCAATTGACTGATGCCAGTTAATCACAAATGAATGATTGAGTTCATGAGTCATTCCTATTGCCGTTATTCTGCTTGTGCGCACAAAGAAGTAGGAGACAATGGATACGGCATAGACAAAGATGGCATATATTACGCTCACACTGGCTTAAAAAAGTTTCTGGAAGGATATTATAAACCATTATATTCTCATATATCCCAGATAAACAAGGACAGTAAGCACATTAAAAAAGCAGATAAAGTAAATCAAGCTAAAATGTAGATAAGGCAGGAGAATGTCTAAAACACATGCAAGAGCAGAGCAGAACATCACAAAGTCATTCATACCATTAGCTTTACTCCTGTTCTGCTACATAGGATTAAACCTTAAATATGTATGACCGTTTCAAGAGGTTTGATTTTATCTGTAAAATATGCCTAAAAGAGAGCCTATAGGAAACGGGTAACCAATTAAAAATCAGAGGGGTCCGAATAAAGAAAATCATCAACCAGTAAAGGTCTGAAGACATTTTTAATGATCTGTTACTTTAAACAGAATTTAACACTGAAATAAAATGAGGTGTTTATTCATCCATGTTGTACATAGAATTTTTAAATAAAAAATATTAAAAAAAAATAGAAAATGTTACCATTTTAAAATCTAAAGTGTTTTTTGAAGTAGAGAACAACAACTTTTCAGTTTGGTATATAGACAATGTCCTGATTCTCATATTTAAAAAAAAAAATGCCTGAACTTTTTTTTTCTTCTTTTCTTCTGTCTTAATGAGAGCAGTGGGCTTTAGGCTGCCCTGCAAGGCTTTAAACCTTGGTTTGAATGGAGACAAAGCCATTCTCAAGCACATATCAAGGTGCTCATTTTGTGCCTGGATCCATATTTATTTTTGATTCTGTTTAATGGTGGAAAACCCTGCTTCGCAGCAGCAGGTTGAGCCAAACATACTCAAAATGTGCAGGGTCTGCTCCGGTCCGGCCAGGTCAAGATTTGCTATTGCAATTGCACCAAACAGGAAAAAGAACGGCGAAAAGATCCAGTTTGTCAAATTAGAATATAGTTACAACAGATCAGTAACTACAAATTAGAGCATAATTCTTATATATTTCAAAAAACTAACACTGTTTATTTAAAAGATTGGATGCAAACTATTGGTACTTCAACAAACCAGGAAGCAGATTTCTTATCTCCATCAGAAACTGCACATGTGCTGGAAGCTGATGGGGATTTTTTTTATATGTCATATTAAATTAAGCGTTCATTTCCGCATGTTTTGCTCCTACGAATTTAATGATAATATTGTGCATGCTCTCCTAAAGCTCAGAGGACAAGTTGGAGCGCAGCAATACGGGAGGAACAGCTGAGACTGTAGGCTTCGGTTTGCGCAGGAGGTTAACTGCAACACACATGCAGGGAAGGAAGAGACACTGTAATGAATCAAGATGCAGTCTGATGGTTACTTAGATGAACATCCTTTAAATGAATGTCATAATAATAATTTCAATCCAACCTTAATATTGTCATATGATTGAACTGGACTTTATCTAAATATATCCACCTCCTTTTGATTTGTTAGTTATTTGAATTATATTGCAATAAAATTTGATGGATTGTATGCAACTTTACAGGATATTTTCAAGAACCTTCAAATTATTTTTGTTGTGAACTGCTTGAGTTTGTTGAAATGAATTGAAAAAAACGGATGAGTTTACAAGTATGAAAGTCCACTGAAAAAGACATCTTTGCAAATGACAAGTAAAAGCCGGCTGGGCTTTTAGATTCGTGAGAGGAAGGAAAATGAGCAAGATACATGGGGTGAACTGTTGAGGCTGAATTTCTGAGAGTACTGATCTCTTCTTGGAGCAAAATGTCTGTTATGCTGTGACTGCCTTAAGATTTGAAGCAAAACGCACTAGGGGGATAAAATGAAGATCAGAAAACATCTGATGACAATGGAGGGAGGCATGTAACCTTGAAAACTTTAGAAAAGCATTTGGAAATAATAATAACACAGTTTTCTTCTTTCACTGCATGCAGAGAAAGAAGAAAACTTTTGTGATGGCTTTCATTTTAGTTAACACCATAATCTTCTTGCTCCCTCACTTTTTTTACAGTTAAAGAAATAGGACAAAACTACCGTTAACATAGAACAACACTGAGAATAAACTCATAAAGAAGCCATGACAGACTGATGTACTTTATACTTTAAGACCCTGTCACACTTGACGATTTAGACCAGCGTATGCCTGACATACGGAAAACCTGGTAAAAACGCTGGTATAAGTTATGGGTAAGTTTTTTCCAAATTATAGGCATGCTGAAGTCCGCTGAAACACGCTGAAAAACGCTGGCATACGTTGACATATGGAGAGTACGCAAAGAATTTTTTTAGCATGTTTAAAATGGCCCACAATGGCATACTCTGCCATTGGGGCAACATTGGCGTTGGATGTAGGAGTTTGCCTGAAATCGAAGGGTTGACGGTTCAAGCCCCGACTCCGACTTTCAGTGTCGTTGTGTCCTTGGGCAAGACACTTCACCTGCATTGTCTACTGATGGTGGTCAGAGGGCCCGGTGGTGCCAGTGTACGGCAGCCCCGCTTCTGTCAGTGAGCCCCAGGGCAGCTGTGGCTACAATGTAGCTTGCCACCATCAGTGTGTGTATGAATGGGTGAATGAATGTAGTGTAAAGCGCTTTGGACAAGTCTCCTGACTTGAATAAGGGCGCTATATAAGTACATGCCATTTACTATTTACGTGGGCCATATGTTACTGTTAAGCTATCTGATTGTTGACATACATTAAGTGTAAGTTACTCATAAGTCCTGGTGTCTAGCTTATCCAAAACCGTTGAGTAACTTGTGCATCTTATGCGTAATTTATCAAGAACTTATCTCCAACGCATATCAATGTATTTGATGTGTTCCAGACGATCGCTGAACGTGTTTCTAACTTCCAGCTACTGTATAATGGCATTTTGGCAGCGTTTTGGTATAAAACGGGGTTTACCGTCAGTTCACCTCCAGACTGTATCCCCATCACAGGGTGAGCAAGACGCTGAGTGTGATGAATCCTCCCTGCATTCACGCCATCGGCCAACAATCTTTCTAGCAGACATGATACTGAATCTGCTGCAACTGTAAACCCTCTTTCTTTTTGTTTTTTTTTGTTTTTATTTATTCTTTTTTTTTTTGGCGGGTGGTAAACAGCTGCAAGGTTAATACCGTGATCAAAGAAATCTTTTTGTGCAGGCTGGGCGCCTCCGGGGGGAGCAGCGATGCGCCTGAGGGGAACAGCATTAACTGATGCTTCATAATGCCAATAAAATGATGCTTGTGCATCATTTCATTGGCATTACGACAGGATTACGACAGCATAAGTTAGGCTGTTGTTGGACATTGGTTCTGGACTCGTTTGAATATTCTATGCATATACCCAAAATTACAAAAAATACATAGAAAGTATAGCGTATAGAGGAGATTCTGGGACATCAGGCATACGCTGTCTAAATCGTCAAGTGGTAAAAGGGCCCTTATTGTGTGTAAATGCAAACCAACGTACATATCACTCATTTGTATATAACTTTTAGGTCGCTAAACCACAGCATTTCATAAGTGGCTGAGAAGAACTGGTAAGACTTAACAAATAAAGCTTTACATCAACAGATCAGAGCAGACATTATGGGTCAATCCTCAAAGATTTGTTTCTATTATCACCATCTAGTTTGGTCTATTTAAAAAGAGCAAGTTCTGCAAACAGAAGGGTAGCTCTTGATAAGAGACACATCCTTTGACGTTTTCTATATCTGAATTTTTATTCTTTCCATAACATATGTAGGTATTGTCTTTTATTTCTTCTGACTGAGTGATTGCTATAGGTGTTTACCATTCAAATGAACAAGAGAGTGAAAGGAGATTTTTTCCTGCATACCTCTCTGACATTTTATATCACAGGTGTCAAACCAGTTCCAGAAAGGGCACTGTGGCTGCAGGTTTTCTTTCCAACATAACAGTTGCACACCAGACTCCATTCATATCATCAAGTCATCATGTTCAGATTGGACTCACTTGATGAGATGACTGGAGTCTGGTGTGTTATTGCTTGGTTGGAAAGAAAACCTGCAACCACACGGTCCTTTCTGGAACCAGTTTGACACCCCTGTTTTATATAAAGGTAGGAGAGGATTTCCTTGTCAAAAATATGTCCAAGGTATATATCCTACAAAATGTGATTTGGATTGTATCCAATTGCAAGTTTAAAATATCCTGCATATTAATGCCTTCAAATATACAAACACTATAAAGTAGAGAAGCTTTATAATGCAAATGCTTCAGAACTGTAACAGGACTTGAAAGTTTGGGGTATATTTATAGAAAACCTTCACAGATTCTTGTTTGCATTGTGTTGTAATCTGGCTCAGCATTATCTTAAATCAGGACATAATAAACATTTAAAACAAGAGAGAGAAGTCGTAGCTAGTTAGCAAGTGTTTAAAATTCCTTCCCAATTTGCCCTCTGTAATTCATCACGAATTAAAGCTTAGAGGAGCTTTAAGGAAATCTAGACCTAATCCTTAAGGGAAAGCAATGACCTGAAAGCTGGTTTTAAATCTAAATTCTCATGCTTGGTTGTGTTAATCTAACTCTGCATTTTCCTTGTAATTCACATCCAGGACATTGATGAGGAATTGCCTGGGGAAACTTTGGTCTGCCTCTTAGAATATATGTGTGTGTGTCTGTAGGTAGGTGGGGGAGGGTTAATGAAGAAAAGAAGATAGTTACTGTTGCATTAGATGTCAACCGAAGCCTAACAGATGGTAATTCCCTTTTAGTCCTTCACTCCTGGCCAACCTTTAGATTAATCTGCTAACTCTTCTATCACACACATGCAAATGTGCTGCTGCTGTCATACAAGACCGGCCTTATTTGGCATAACATTTAGCATCAATCTTGTTCTTACAAACAAATAGTAAAAAATATAGACTTTTTTTTTTTTTTGCTCCCTCCTCATTGTTGCCTTCTTTTGGGTTTTATCAGCTCGGTCATTATTATTGTTTGATTGTTGTTGAATGTCTATTAAATTTATGCAATTATCCCAAATACCCTGATATCTCATATAATTGTTAAAAACATTTTAACCTGATGCTGTATTATTTAAATGTGAATACTGAATGTGATTTTTTTCATAGCAGTTTCAATTTGCTTAAAAAGCTTAAAATTTTTTAATTGACCTTTGTACAGGTTTAGTAAATTACAAATAAATGGTCAACATTCGGTAAATTTGTTTGCATTTACAGAAGGTATAAATCTCATTTTCCTGATTTATAGTTCAGTACAGCTCTGGTTCCAGTTATACCAACAATCTCCCGTTCCAGTTTATCAGGCAGTGGATAAGTCAGTAGGGCCTATAAGTTTTATTGTAACCTATTCTCCCTCTCTAAATAAGGGTTAAACAGATGTTTAAATAAATATTGTTACTGTAGAAGAGATCCATATACAAACACTACTACTGTATATATATATATATCCCTTGTAACACTAGGAAAAAAGCAGTATTCTAAAAGTCAACAATAAACTAAAATGTAAATTAGCCTTTTTTTTTTTTTTTTTTACGATACATCAATATAAAACGCCCCTCAGCTAACACATTATGAGCTCCTTAAGGTCTTATCAGATTTAGAAAAACCTATTTCATTATAGTGCTGCACTGCAATAAGAATTATCTCTCATATTCCTATGAACTGAATCCCTGGACCCTCTTGTAGGATGTGGCCTATTCATCAGATCCCTCCACACTACAGTGTATAACAGACTAAAACATTTTCTTCACCTTACAATAACTGGGGGCATGATGATGTTAGACCTAACAACAGATGAATAATACATGCACGTCTTGACATATAGTAAATCGCACCCCAGGAGACATCATCATGACAATACAACACCATCACTTTCTTGCTGATTTTCTTCTCTCTTAATAATTAATGGTTTTGGTTTTAGCAGGAATGGACATATTCTTTCAATTCTCCTAACTCTAAATGGTAGAGGTGGCAGTTTTTCAAAGAGAACATTGTGTGCCATGATATCACCTGACATAGTGCCGCAAGGAATTTAAGGCTGGTTGTTATTGATTTGAGGAAAGGAGAAGATTTACTTGTCTAAATATGTATTTTGTAATCCTTATTTTGTTTCTTGAATAATTGTATCTAAGACAATACTGAGTTCCATAATGCTAAATGTAAAGGTGGCAGCCGTTAAAGGTGCTGTAGGAGATCTTGGAAAAATTGTTCCAACAAGCTATGTTTTTGAACATACACAACCATGCCTCTCCCTTCAGATCCCAAATGCAGAGATGGAACCTGAGGTGGTTTCTTGCAGATTTAACAATGAATAATGGCAACAGAGGATTCAATTCAGAAAAAACTAATCAAAGAACAAAGGACCCAGAGCAAAGACGAACATATATGTTAAGGCAGGAATGAAGAGAATCCAGAAAACAGTAACTGCAGAGGAGAAGTACAGTATATATGCCAAACAGAACAATGATTGGAGTAATCACTTCATTGGGAGTAGGTGTGGACAGAAGGATCTAGAAGTGAGCTAGTGGGAAAGAAGACGGGCGCAAAGGCCAACAGAGAGTAACCAAGAAATGAAATTGTGCTCAAATATAACTAGAAAATAACTTAGATTAAACTAAATGACTTAGAAAACACAGAATGACTTAAATCAAAGTTTAACTGAGAAACCAAAGTGAGACTTGGCATAGAACCAAAACACATAATCAGGTGATCATAACACTGGCTATCTTTCCAGGTTCAGGTGATGAAGCCTATATATTGTGCATAGTATTTCCCTTATTAAGCTCCCTTAAAATATTTTTTAGTGATTAAATGAAAATAGGGTAGGCTCGGTGTGCATTTCTTTTTGTCAAAAGAAAGTTGGAAAGTGCAAAGAATAAATTTATTACCAAACTTCCAACTTCAAAATCATGTCAAAGAGAAATGTCTTCCATCTGTTTAGCCCAAAGAGTTTCTATACATTTTATGCTGATCTTATGTGGCAAAGACTCCAGAAAAATACTGTTTGAAAGAGCTACAGGAAAGGAGAAAAACAAATAGTCAAAAGGATGATAGTTAAAACTGGTGCTTTCAGATAGCAATACTCTAGACACCTGAAAATGTTGTGTACTGTCAGTATTCAGGGCACCTCACCTGCAGGCTCTTGCACTCTGACTACAAATCCAGACCTAATATTGAAACTGTGCAGCATCACAATGAAGAGCTCAGAGATCTCTGGCACACTGAGATAACAGACCTCAGCTCATAGAAAAAGAAAAATGTATGGTTGATCAAACATTGATTACTGCAAAGGAGGAAACATAAAGATGTCTCATTTCTTCCATCCCTACCTAAAGGCCTGCAGGAATCCAACTGATTGACCACCAAGATCAAGAAGGACGTGTCTACATAATCTAAACATCCCATAAGCTTAAAACCCAAGCAGTAGTTATCGTCATCATTAGACTATCACAGAATTATATTGAAAGCAAGAAAGTGGGTAAAGTTACTAAACTGACATTCAAAAATCTCCTTCCCAAAATTGCTCTGAGCCATTACTATGGTGTTATGTTGCAAACATTGGAATTGTTAAATTAACTGAATTTATTGCACTGGCTCTAATTTTAATCATATATCGTATTTAAAGTCCTAACTACAGTAGATTTTTTTAAAAATTGGCCAATTTCCATGTGTTTGAATATGTGAGCCAAGTTCACTACAAAACTTACAATAATAATTCAATAATTCAATGTAAGACTTTAAGTTGAAATGAAATACATCTATAATTGATGTAAAACATATTTCTATTACACATTGATTCAAAGAGGTAGCCCATTTAGATTACACCTCCATAGCTCATTACTCCACCTTTTATGGGTCTTACAGTGTTTAAAGGATTATTATGAGTTATTTAGCCTTTTTGGAAATATAGCAGACAAAGCATTAGTGGAATCTCTCAGACATAAAGAAACTATATCATTAATCAGTTGATAGTGTTTCTCTTTAGATTTTCTCAGACAAGGATATCATACTTGCCAACATGTGAATGTAATCTCAATATTCAGCATTCTGAAAACAGAAAACAGTTTTTGCCCTTTTTTGTCTCACAGCCAGACGGGATGATTATTTCTTCGGTTTCAGCCAACTATTTACATTTGTAGAAATTAACCTTTTCAGTTCATGATTTCTTACCTCCTTCATTGCTCTCTACTGAGACGTGTTGCTTTTTGTTGGACAAACAGTTCCATATGGAAAAGATTATATAACAACATGGTGTCAATATGCAGCCAAAACTGAAATGGACTGGTTCCCTGTGAAAGAGAAAGACTCTGCTACATAGAAAGATGAACTTGGGGGTTTGTTATGCAGGGGAAAATGAGAAGGAACATTCTGCATTATTCATCTGTTAGGCTTATACCATAAGCATTAGCGTAAAGTATGCCAAAGTTAAAGAACTGGGACCCCTGTGGTGTTTGGATGAGTTAGAAAAATCCCAAAACAAATAAATACAAAAGCACTAGTTTAAAAGTGTTTGCTTTAATCAAAAGCCTGTGAATAGAAAAACTACAAAAAACTTAAACAGCAAATTATTACTACAAATGAAAAAATATTAATAAAGGCTTGGAAAATAATTAAACTTATTGCTGTTAGTCTATTTCACCTGATGAATCAATTATTTCTGGGAACTGTTTCCACTTAAAACTGGTGAACTGAAATAGTTGAATATCTTATGATGGTTTTCTATTATTCTATTTCATCACACAGACATTCCAAGGAAAAAATGTTTTTCTGTAGGATTCAGTTTCTTAGTGTATATCAGACTCAAAGCAGTTTATATATTAAACCTTAGAAGCAGAGGATATTACTGTGTGATGTGTTTTTGTTTAATGGTGCTGTCCTTAACTTAAAAATTGTCTCATAATTTATTGCCAGAAAAGCTGAACAATATTGCAATTTGAACTGTTTCAAATACATAATCACTGTAGAACATTAATCAAAATTAATTCAGCCCAACAAGAATATGGCTTAGTTTAACCAAATGTCTTGAATGAACAATCCCCCATCAATATAGCAGTAGAATAATAGAGTGGATAACCCTGCATTATGCTCAAATATTGAACTGAATGCAATATTGAACATGCACACAAGAAATGCATGTTTCACAGTAAAAAGGATCCACTGAATCAATGGCGAAAGACAGTAAGAAAGAAATG